>NW_023206626.1:70937-92674 GCF_002007445.2 Ailuropoda melanoleuca
GATCTTCTCTATTGACGTAGAAAAATCATTTGACAAAATGCAGCATTTTTTCCTGATTAAAACTCTTCAAGGTATAGGGATCAAGGGAACATACCTCAATATCATAAAAGTCATCTATGAAAAGCCCATGGTGAATATCACTCTCAGTTGGGAAAAGCTGAGAACTTNGATGGGTTAGTAGAAGAAAAAACGAAAATAGAAGCTGGTCTTAAAAAAATCCACGCCCACGAATGTAGATTACGGGAGATTACTGACTCTATGAAACGATCCAATGTCAGAATCATCGGCATCCCTGAAGGGGTGGAGAAAAACAGAGGTCTAGAAGAGATATTTGAACAAATTGTAGCTGAAAACTTCCCTAATCTAGCAAGGGAAACAAGCATTCGTGTCCAAGAGGCAGAGAGGACCCCATCCAAGCTCAACCAGGACAAACCTACGCCACGGCATGTCATAGTGCAATTCGCAAATATTAGATCCAAGGATACAGTATTGAAAGCGGCCAGGGCAAAGAAATTTCTCACGTACCAAGGCAAAGGTATCAGGATTACGTCAGACCTGTCTACAGAGACCTGGAATGAGAGAAAGGCTTGGGGGGGCATTTTTAAAGCTCTTTCAGAGAAAAACATGCAGCCAAGGATCCTTTATCCAGCAAAGCTGTCATTCAGAATTGATGGAGAAATAAAGACGTTCCAAAATCGCCAATCATTAACCAATTTCGTAACCACGAAACCAGCCCTACAGGAGATATTAAGGGGGGCTCTATAAAGGTAAAAAGGCCCCAAGAGTGATACAGAGCAGCAAGTCACAACCGATACAAAGACTTTAAAGAGAAATGGCATCATTAAAATCATATCTGTCAATAATCTCTATCAATCTAAATGGCTTAAACTCTCCCATAAAACGCCACAGGGTTGCAGATTGGATAAAAAGACATGACCCATCCATTTGCTGTCTACAAGAGACTCATTTTGAACCCAAAGATGCATTCAGACTTAGAGTAAGGGGATGGAGTACCATCTTCCACGCAAATGGACCTCAAAAGAAAGCTGGAGTAGCAATTCTCATATCAGATAGACTGGATTTTAAACTAGAGGCCATAGAGAGAGATACAGAAGGGCACTATATTATTCTTAAAGGAAGTATTCAACAAGTGGATATGACAATTATTAATATATATGCCCCCAACAGGGGAGCAGCAAGATACACAAGCCAACTCTTAACCAAAATAAAGAGACATATAGATAAGAACACAGTAATAGTAGGGGACCTCAACACCCCACTATCAGAAATAGACAGAACACCCTGGCAAAAACTAAGCAAAGAATCAAAGGCTTTGAATGCCATACTCGACGAGTTGGACCTCATAGATATATATAGAACACTACACCCCAGAACCAAAGAATACTCATTCTATTCAAATGCCCATGGAACATTCTCAAGAATAGATCATGCTCTGGGACACAAAACAGGTCTCAGCCAATACCAAAAGATTGAAATTATCCCCTGCATATTCTCAGACCACAACGCTCTGAAATTGGAACTCAACCACAAGGAAAAACCTGGAAGAAACTCAAACACTTGGAGGCTAAGAACCATCCTGCTCAAGAATGACTCGATAAACCAGGAAATCAAAAAACAAATTAAACAATTTATGGAGACCAACGAGAATGAATACACAACGGTCCAAAACCTATGGGATACTGCAAAGGCAGTCCTAAGGGGGAAATACATAGCCATCCAAGCCTCACTCAAAAGAATAGAAAAATCTAAAATGCAGTTTCTATATTCTCACCTCAAGAAACTGGAACAGCAACAGAGGGACAGGCCTAACCCACTGACAAGGAAGGAGTTGACCAAGATTAGAGCAGAAATCAATGAATTAGAGACCAGAACCACAGTAGAGCAGATCAACAGGACTAGAAGCTGGTTCTTTGAGAGAATCCATAAAATTGATAGACCACTGGCAAAACTTGTCCAAAAACAAAGAGAAAGGACTGAGATTATTAAAATTATGACTGAAAAGGGAGAGGTCACGACCAGCACCATTGAAATTGCAAGGATTATTAGAAACTTTTATCAACAGCTATATGCCAAAAAACTAAACAATCTGGAAGAGATGGAGGCCTTCCTGGAAACCTATAAACTACCAAGACTGAAACAGGAAGAAATAGATTTCTTAAATAGGCCAATTAACTATGAAGAAATTGAGTCAGTGATAAACAACCTTCCAAATAATAAAACTCCAGGCCCAGACGGTTTTCCTGGGGAATTCTACCAAACATTCAAAGAAGAAATAATACCTATTCTCCTAAAGCTATTTCAAAAAATAGAAACAGAAGGAAAGCTACCAAACTCATTCTATGAGGCTAATATTACCTTGATCCCCAAACCAGGCAAAGACCCCATCAAAAAGGAGAATTATAGACCGATATCCCTGATGAACATGGATACCAAAGTACTCAACAAGATTCTCGCCAAGAGGATCCAGCAGTACATTAAAGGAATATCCACCACAACCAGGCGGGATATATTCTTGGGATACAAGGGTCGTCCGACATTCAGAAATCAATTGACATGATAGAGCAGATTAATAAAAGAAAAGACAAGAACAATATGATCTTCTCTATTGACGTAGAAAAATCATTTGACAAAATGCAGCATTTTTTCCTGATTAAAACTCTTCAAGGTATAGGGATCAAGGGAACATACCTCAATATCATAAAAGTCATCTATGAAAAGCCCATGGTGAATATCACTCTCAGTTGGGAAAAGCTGAGAACTTTTCCCTTAAGATCAGGAATGCAACAGGGATGCCCACTATCACCATTTTTGTTAAACATACTACTAGAAGTCCTAGCCTCAGCAATCAGACAACAAAAAGAAATGAATGACATTCAAATTGGCAAAGAAGTAAAACTCTCTCTCTTTGCAGATGACATGATACTTTATGTGGAAAACCCAGAAGACTCCACTACCAAATTACCAGAACTCATACAAAAATTCGGCAATGTGGCATGATACAAAATCAATACACAAAAATCAGTTGTATTTCTATACACTAGTGATGTGTCTGAAGAAAGATGAATTAAGGAACCGATTCCATTTACAATAGCACCAAAAGCCATAAGATACCTTGGAATAAACTTAATCAAAGACGTAAATGATCTGTACTCTAGAAACTGCAAAACACTGATGAAAGAAACTGAGGAAGACACAAAGAGATGGAAAAACATTCCATGATCGTGGATTGGAAGAATAAATATTGTTAAAATGTCTATGCTGCCCAGAGTAATCTACACTTTCAATGCAATGCCTATCCAAATAACATTGACATTTTCCCCAGAGCTGGAACAGACAATCCTAAATTTGTATGGAAGCAGAAAAGATCCTGAATCCCCAGGAGAAAATTGAAAAAGAAAACATTTCTCTCATCTATGGAACATAAGAACTAGGATGATCGGTAGGGGAAGAAAGGGATAAAGAAAAGGGGGGTAATCAGAAGGGGGAATGAAACATGAGAGACTATGGACTATGAGAAACAAACTGAAGACTTCAGAGGGGAGGGGGTGGGGGAATGGGATAGACTGGTGATGGGTAGTAAGGAGGGCACGTATTGCATGGTGCACTGGGTGTTATACGCAACTAATGAAGCATCAAACTACATCGGAATCTGGGGATGTACTGTATGGTGATTAACATAATATAATAAAATAAAATTAAAAAAAAAAAGAAAACAAAGCTGGGGACATCTCTATGCCTGACTTCTAGCTATCTTACAAAACTGTGATCATCAAGACAGTATGTTACTTGCACAAAAAAAGATACACAGATCAATGGAACAGAAGAGAGAGCCCGGAAATGAACCCTCAACTTTATGGTCATCTAATCTTTGACAATACATGAAAGAATATCCAATGGAAAAAAGACAGTCTCTTCATAAATGGTGTTGGGAAAATTTGACAGTCACATTCAGAAGAATAAATCTAGACCATCCCTTACACCATCCACAGAGATAAAAATTAAAATGGATGAAAGACCTAAATGTGAGACAGGAATCCATCAAAATCCTAGAGAAGAACACAGGCAGTAACCTCTTTGACAACAGCCACAGCAACTTCTTGCAAGACACATTTCATGTGGCAAGAGAAACAAGAGCAAAAATTATGTTTTGGGACTTCAGCACTTCTCTTTAAAATCATTGTTTAAATTCCAGTTCAGAGAATGTACTTACGTCCATATTGATTAAATTCTTGGCTCTGAATACTGCTTCCTTTTGTTTTTTGGGGGGATAAATTTCTCTGCCTCATCCTTTCATACAAAAAAGGAAAGAAAAAAGAAGAAAGAAAGAAAGAAAGAAAGAAAGAAAGAAAGAAAGAAAGAGAAAGAAAGAAAAAAAGAAAGAAAACCAAAACAAAATAAAACAATAAAGCAAAAGTAAATAAAAAAATAGTAAATAGAGAGTGAGTATATAGGTAAAAATAAAAAAAATAAAAATGATAATAAAAAATAAATTTGGAGTTGAACAAAATAAGAAAATGAATCTACAAATACAGAATAAATGTCAAAAGGAAGCTTGATCCTGTTTCCCCTGGAGTTGAAGCTCTGCAGTCCTCTATGGTCAGTACTTTCTGGAGCAGCTGTTTGTGCTGTCATCTGGAGGAGGGGCCTGCTGTGCTGATTTTCAGGAGAATGTGCTCTAGTGGAAATGCACCTCCAGTGCACAGGGAGACAGGGCTGGGTGTGAGCAGCTCCAGCCTCCACTCAGTGGCCCTGTTCTGCTCCTGAAGGATTACAACTCTGATGGGAGGGAGGAATAAAGCAGCACCCCACTCTCTAGCTCTGGAGCTGAATGTTCATGCCCAAAACTCTTCAAGGAGCCCTCACAGAAGAGCAATCAAACACTCTTGTCTCCCCAGTTTCCAGAGAACACCACATTCAGCCTGACTATCTCTGAGCATTTTTAACTCAGGCTGTGATTATTTCAAAACTTCAAATTTTATTTTGCCTATTTTGTAAGTTTTTTTCCCCTTAATGTTTATGAAAGAGAGAGAGAGAACAAGCACAGGTGGGGGAAGGTCACAGGGAGAAGCAGACTCTCTGGTGAACAGGGAACCCGATGTGGGACTCGATCTCAGGACCCTGAGATCATGACCTGGGCCAAAGGCAGAGCTTAAACCACTGATTCACACAGACACCCTCAAAACTCCAAATTTTAGAGACTCTTGCATTGTGGACATACACTGTTTCTCCTAGAGAGGGTCTTGCCACGTTTTTGCCATTTGCTGGCCAGTGTCTGGAAAGGGGTCACAGGGCCCCATTGCAGTTCACAGTTTATGGTAACAAAGACAAGAAAGATGGCCCATAGACTCACTGTTTTCAGCTGGATTCCCCACACCTATGCCTGAAAACAGTGCAGCATGTTGACATCACATGTTCTTGTAACCCAGGGGATCCACAGCCCACACTGTCACTCCTGGTATGCTGCCTTGTTTACCAGCTGAGTACCTTTAAACCAGGCATGTCCCCCATGGTAGCCAACTTCTCGAATTTCAGAATTTCAGATTTGACTTCCACTATCTTGTGGAGCCTCCATAAGCCATCTCCCTCCCCCACTGCTCTACTCACAGCTGTATCTCTCCAAGTAAACTCTCTGCACCTCCTACCTTCCAAAAGCTGGTTGCTTCTCTACCTGTAGACTTTCAGGTTTTGTTCTGAGATCTGATTGATTCCTCAGGTGTGCAGAATGATTTGATAACTATCCAGCTTTGTTAGAGGGTGGAAACAAGCTTAGGGTCCTCTGATCTGCCTCCACTAAGAGTTTTACTCCTCCCCCAGATAGACTATTTTTAATTATACACTTTTGACTTCTCATTTACTTTAATTGCTGCCTAATCAGCATTCTGTTTATTTCCTTTTATGTAAGGGAAGAAAAGATCGATTAAGAATTGTAGACATTAATGTTATCCTTGTCTCAACTATACTCATATCAGTAATGCTCCTGCAAATGACAGAAACTGTCCCATGAGTGGCAACACTCAAGTCCAATCCTGAGGCTCTAGAACAGAAGTGCTGACCCACATATCAGGGGCTCTGTTGGAGGTGGTTCAGGGTGAAATAATTCGTGCACATGCTGAACACTGCTGTGCTTTACACTTCACAAATTCTAAGATGTCACATGTGATGTGATAGTTTTTTCTAAAATAAAATAATTAAAATAGGCATTTTTAAACTGACATAGAAAATGCACTATCTTATATTTGTAAATATTTTTCTTTAATTTTCAGCGTAATTTTAAGGTTTTGCTGCAATGCAGGTAGAAAGGGAGAAATTATGCCTCCAAAGGTCATAACCATTGGGACCTAGAATAATGAGACTCTACTTTTTCCATTCACCAATTTTATTCCTAATAGTGGACATTAATTAACTAAAATAGTCATGATTCAGGGCACCTGGGTGGCTATGCAGGTTAAGCATCTGCCTCAGCTCAGGTCATGATCCAAGTGTCCTCAAGGCTCCCTGCTCATCCTGGAGCCTGCTTCTCCCTCTCCTCCACACTAATGTCCTCTATTCTATCTCTGTCTCTCTCTGAAATAAATGAATAAAATCTTTAAATAATATAAAAATAAAATACTCATGAATCTCAATGCAGTGCCATTTGGGTTGGACTTACAACCACAGCTGCCCTTCCTAGCTCATCTGTGTCCACACCTCTTGGGCAGCTTGTCCAGATACGTTGCCACCCATGTCCTACGCGCTTGCAGTTGTTCTGCTCTCCTGGACCAGGCTCATTCACACAGGGTGCTGCTGGGTACTCAGGAAGCATGGACCAGTGTCAGCTGGCATTCCCTTGCACCTCCCATTCCTCTCTAGGGAACAAGCACAAGCTTGAGGATGCCTGTTTACCATGTGCTCTCCCTGTGGTCTTCACTATCTGATGCCACCCAGGTATTCCAGTACCTGCTTCTGAAGAGAATTCTCAGACCAAAGGCAATTTCATTAGTGATTCAAGCTAAAAATTATTGGGAACAAGTGTGGGCAAAATATCAGATTTTAGCTGTATGGAAAGGAACCGTTGCTTTTACTCTCAGAAGACGGTGCAGAGGTTTATACCAAAAAAAGATCACAAGGACAATTCCTCCCAGGAGAAGCCATTGACCTTCGCCTTACTGAGAGAGGCTACATTTCCCATACAATAGAAACTATGACAATACAACACACCTGAAGATAAAGACCTCATAAGTTTTAGGACACCAAATAGGTGGGAACAAACTTCTTTTAATACTTCAGGTGAGGGACCTCTTGTGGCACGCCCCTTGGATCTCATCAGAGTCAGCCTTGGGCGTGACATGAGTTCTGCTATTACAACTAACAGCCCAGTTAATAAGTCTGCCTCCACCTTCCATTGGCTTATGTCCTACATCATCCAATCAAGGCTGCAGTGTAAGAGTGTACACTGGGCCCAGGAGTGTTCTCTCAGTGGCAATGACTCGACTATGTGTCTTTCCTTGTGTTACCTGCAAAGCCTCTCTGCACCTCATGTAGTTTTTGGTTCATCCATGTGTATCCATCAGGGTTCACTTAGATACTCAGAACCAGAATGAGTCAAAGATATTATTCAGGAAATTGGCCACACTTGATGATGAACTTTTCATTCTGTGATTTGAAAGGTGCTCCCTCCCAAATGTGTGGGGTCCCCAATGCCCCCTATCTGCAGGACCAAGATGGACAGAACATGACTGCCTTTGTCAGTCCTGCGGTCCAGACCCAGACTCAACTACATGGTGGTAATATCAAGATCTCTGTGTTAATCAAGTGTGACAGAGTCCCTTTGCACACATATGATTTCATCCACTGGTTCAGGAATGACTCAGATGAACACAAGACATGCTCATACCTACAAATATTCACCTCAATCCCACATGACATTTACCTTTCTACACAGAAACATCCCTCAAAATGTCAACCCATTAAATATTAAGTCAAGTCCAAAAAGTACGTATATATCATCACCTCTAAGGCCCCAGAATGCACACATAGCTCCAGTAGAGTGAGACAGTGTGTTTCTTCCAAATGGGATAAAAACGTCTTTATCATTATACCTGTGATAACAAAAACAATATTTCTTTCCATAAAATACACCTGCAGGGCAAGCATATGATGGCAGGTACTGACATTCCTGTTCCAAAATAGATAAACTGTAATTTAAAAAGGTTTCACCAACCCTAAACAATTTGTATATCCACCTCAACAAACTCCATGAGGTTTCAGAGCCTGAGAATGTTCTTTCTCAGACTTCAGCTTCTGGGATTGTTGTTCTCTCTGGGATCAACCCTCCCTTATTTTTGGAAGCTGCCACATGTTTGAAGATGAGCACACTTACCAGCCTGTTTCCTGCCAGTGGAAATTTGTGAGTCCAGAAATCTTACATTTTCTTCTCTCTGTTATTAAATAAGAAGTTCTTCTGACACTTGGAAACTGATAATGAAGGCTTGATGCAAGATTCCTACTCAATGCTGAATATAGAAATTTATAGCTGAGAATCTATGGGCAAGGAGCATACTGTGGGGTCAAAGATGGGAAATAGGTAGGAGGAGACACCTTCTAAAAAGGAGGGGCTGTAGTGTTAATGATGGGAGGGTCTCTAACTGCATGTTTCATAAGTAGGGAAGGGAGAAAATGAGTCCCTGTGTCTGTTCAGGAGTCTCTGACAACATTCACACTAACAATCTACAGGAGAGACAGGAAACAGGATGCTGCATCCATGGCTTTGTTCATGAAGGTACAGTGATAAGGGCTTTCACAAAGGACTGGTCTAAATCACTGAGTGAATGGTGAAGACACTGGTTGAAGGGGGGACCTGCCCCTGTCACACAGGTATGAAGTGTCAATGCAGTATCAGAGAAGGTGTTAATGTAAAAATGTATTAGTCATAGTTGACGGTTCACCAAAGAGTCTCCCAGGGAGGTGTCACTGATTGTGGCAATGATAAAATATAATGACTCTGCCATCCTAATACATACTTTACACATAAACATGCCTGGTAGTGAAGCTGTTGCAGGGACGTTGAGTCCCCTCATGATAAGTGAGCCAGTGGAGTAGCTCCGAATTACCAGAAGCAGTGGAGTGACCCACTTTGTCCAATTTCAACATGATTTGTACGTGTAGCTGCTCTCCCCAAACTTGCACACCCAGGATTTGAAACATGAGACTATGAAGTAGTGCGTGGAGCAGATGTTCCCGAACAGTGTGGAGCCTTTGGGCTTGTGGTGGGGTTGATGAATGTCTAACTTGCATACTGCAGTTGGTATTAGATTATTATTATGTTTTATGGCTTTTGTTTCCTCCTGCAGATGATCACATTCTGTCTTTGTGAGGCCCATGCTATGGGGTGTGTGACTCTCTTCCTGGCTCCACTGGAAAGCTGGGGTTGGCTGGGTAGCAGCCTTGAAGTGTGTCTCTTCTGTGGCCACACGAGAGTTCAGACTCCTCCAGTGATCCCCTGTTTCTGTTCACTGATCGTCATTGTATCTCCTTCAGCTCTTCCATGTAGAGTCTACTTCTGCCCTCTCCAGTACACTCCTCTGCTCTACTCAGGTAACAATCATTAATGTGGTGGAAGGGATAGGACCACAAGGATACTAATGGAGCTGTAACCTGAGATGCTCACTGGGAAGTGGGTCTGGGAGAGTCTTGCATGTGTCCCTGCCCCTCCATCACCAGTGGTCCAAGTCCATGTATTCTTGCCCGTCTCAATGTACAGTCATTTCTGTTTTTCCCCATTGCTCCTTCTCACAGCTCCATTTGCCCCCAGGTGTCCCCTGCTTCCTGTTTTCCCACATTTCCCTGGAAACTGAGGCTTTCATTCCAAGTAAATGGGTATATGGTCCGCAGCTGAACCCTGGTGGTGACGTCTGTTCCTCTCCCAGATCATATAGGGTTCCATCTGTGACCACAGGATGCTGCTTCTGAGGGTTTTCCTCTGCAGATAAGTTCTATATTTCTGTGGTGGACACAGAAGCCATGGGTCTTCATGCATTCCCATTCTGAGTCATCTTCCTCCCATCCAGCCAGGACCAATGGGGGAGGGGTGCTTTTCAGGATTTGTCCCCAACCTGCAGGAAAGTGATGCACAAGGATGGGATCGGTCTAGGGATGTGGTCCTGGAGAACTTCACACCATAGCACCTTTAGCACACTTCNCCATCCAGCCAGGACCAATGGGGGAGGGGTGCTTTTCAGGATTTGTCCCCAACCTGCAGGAAAGTGATGCACAAGGATGGGATCGGTCTAGGGATGTGGTCCTGGAGAACTTCACACCATAGCACCTTTAGCACACTGGATGCCAAGAAACCAATTACATAGTCTAGCTAAATTTTGTGATAGTTTATTTGCCATCAGCGGTCTGTGTTCATGATATGCTAAGATGTTTGTTCTTGGTCCCCCTGTGAGCACTTATCTGCCCAATGCTTAAGTTTATTGTATGTCTCATGACCACAGTTACCAGATCTATTGATTCAAATTTGCTGATCTACTGCGTGTCCTATTCAATTTCTTAGCTCTTGCAACTCCAATCTGAGGCATGACTTAATTGTAATAGAAAAACTTGGGAACAATCCTAAGTCCAATCATCCACTTAAAAATGAGCATATTGTGACCTGTGTTTTTTTGGAAAGCTGCCAATCATTAAAAACCATGATTTGGGGGAATGCCTGGATCGCTCAGTCAGTTAAGCATCTGCCTTTGACTAGGGTCATGATCCCAGAGTCCTGGGATTGAGTCCCACATCAGGCTCCTTCCTCAGCAGGGAGCCTGCTTCTCCCTCTGCTTGCCACTCCCCCTGCTTGTGCCATCTCTCTCTCTCTCTGACAAATAAATAAATAAAACATTTTTAAAATTCTTCTTAACAACCATGATTTGTGTTACACACAGAAGTATGGTTGTATTCCCAAGTATTTGGTTAAGCAAAAGAAACCCCAAAATAAAAGTACATGTAATAAAATTTTGGAATTATATATTCTAGAAAATCAAAGCTATTCTAAGTTAATATGAGGAAGATCGATAGTACTGTGGGGACAAGGTGAGGAAGGGAATAGGAAGGAGGAATTCAAGGAGAAATATAGGAAATTTTAGGGAGAATTGATTTCCTCACTCTTGGAACATTACATCAAAAACTAAGGGTGTACTGTATGGTGACTAACATAACAAAATAAAAAATTCTTATAAAAATACTTAAAGAAAAAAAGAGAGAAATGCTAATTCTGACAAGAGTGTTTATCATATCACACACTCTGCATATGTGCAGTTCATTCTGTTTCAATTACATACAGCAGAGCTATTGTGGATTATCAAAGAGATGACTCTGGAGGAAGACAGAGATAGTGATATGTTTGAGACTTGAAAATACACCTGCATAAATACTGATTCTCTCAATATTTCTGGTAAACTCTACAGCACGCAAAATCATCCTGCCTCCATTACAGCAGGGGTTCCACCTTCCTCATCAGCCTGCCCACTCTGTCCTGCAGGAGGTTCAGGGGTGTAGTAGGTCCCATGGATAGGAGCACAGGTCCAAATTGTGTGGTCACTCTCAGATAACTGCTCTTGGAAACCTCACAAACCCTCTAAAATTTTGGGGGTAGGTTCATGTCTCTTTATGGTGTATGGTGTAACATGACACGTACACCCCAAGGTTAGTGTACAGATATAAAAACAAACTAGCACATGGAAACCAAATGTGTATTCTGGAAAATCACATAAAACCATCAAATTAACCTAAATAATTTCAATGCTGCCAAATCAATGACATTCCATGGACTTTGGTCACTGCCCACACTGTCAGTGTTGACTCCAAGCTGGATATATAGTCAGAGGACATGCAAATAGGACCCCCCCTGTGCTGATCAAACCAGTCTGGCCTGGTTCTGGCAGCTGAGAGAGGAGCTCCAGCCCCTGGATTCCCAGGTGTTCTCCTTCAGTAATCAGGACAGAACACAGAAAACGCAATGTGGAGTTTGTACTTCGCTAGGTTTTCCTTGTTGCAATTTTAAAAGGTAATTTATAGAGAACAAGGATCATTGAGTATATGAGTGGATATGAGTGAGAGAAACTGGATGTGTGACAGTTTCCTGACCAGGATGTCTGTGCTTGCAGGTGTCCAGTGTGAGGTGCAGCTGGTGGAGTCTGGGGGAGACCTGGTGAAGCCTGGGGGGGGTCCCTGAGGCTCTCCTGTGCAGTCTCTGGATTCACCTTCAGTGACTATGTCATGAGATGGGTCTTTCAATCTCCAGGGAAGGAGTTGCAGTGGGTCTTAGGTCTTACCAGGTGTGGAAGGAGCATGTCCTATACAGACTCTGTGAGAACCCAATTCAGCATCTCTGGAGACAATGCCATGGACTCACTGTATCTGAAGATGAACAGCCTGAGAGCTGAAGACACTGGCGTGTGTTATTGTCCAAGCAACACTATAAGGGGAAGTCACTGTGAGCCCATACACAAACCTCCCTGCAGGGAAACAGGAAGGACTGGCCTGCAGGTGTTCTCAGGTCACCAGGGGGTGCACAAGACACCAGGAGTATTTCAGGTCACCAGGGCCACTTAGAACACCATGAGGTGCACAAGACACCAGGTGTACTCCGGTCATCAGAGGGCCTTGAGAATCTTGAACTCAATCACAAGAGGAAATCTGGAAGGAACTCAAACACTTGGGAATTAAAGGACATCCCAATAAAGAGTGAATGGGTCAACCAGGAAATTAAGATGAATTTTTAAAAATCACAGAAACTAATGAGAATGAATACACAACTGTTAAAAATCTTTTGGATACAATAAAGGTGTCTAAGAGGGAAGTAAATTGCAATAGAAGATTCTCAAAAAATTACAAAACATCTCAACAACACAAGCTAAACTTATACCTACAGGAGCTAAAGAAAGAACAGCAAATGATGTCTAAACCAAGCAGAAGAAGAGAAATAATAAAAATTAGAGCAGAAATAAATGAACTAGAAACCAGAAAAAACAGTAGTACAGATCAAGGAAACTAGAAGCTGGTTCTTTTTTTTTCTAAAGATTTTATTTATTTATTTGACAGAGAGAGAGACAGCCAGCGAGAGAGGGAACACCCAGGTGTCCCTAGAAGCTGGTTAGAGTTAGCTACAAAGCTGTGAACATCAAGACAGCATGGTACTGACACAAAAACAGACACATAGATCAATGGAACAGAATAGAGAGAACAGATATGGACCCTCAACTCTATGGTCAACTAAACGTGGGCAAAGCAGGAAAGAGCATCCAATGGGAAAAAAAGATAGTCTCTTCACTAAATGGTGCTGGGAAAATTGGACAGCCATATGCAGAAGAATGAAACTGGACCACTTTCTTACACCATACACGAAGATAAACTCAAAATGGATGAAAGACCTAAATGTGAGACAGGAATTCATCAAAATCCTAGAGGAGAACACACTCAGCAACCTCTTCGACCTCGAGCACAGCAACTTCATGCAAGACTCATATCCAAAGGGAAGGGAAACAAAAGCAAAAATGAACTATTGGGACTTCATCAAGATAAAAAACTTCTGCATATAAAAGGAAACAATCAACAAAACTAATAGGCAACCTAGGGAATGCAAGGTGACATAACAGATAAAAGGCTGGTATCCAAGATCTATAATGAACATTTCAAACTCAACACTGAAGAAACAACTAATCCAGTCAAGAAATTGGCAGAAGGCATGAAGAGACACTTTTTCAAAGAAGACATAAAAATGGCCAACATACAAAGAAAAAAAATGCTCCACATCACTTGTCACCAGGGAAATACAAATCAAAATCACAATGAGATAAACCTTATACCAGTTAGAATGGCCAAAATTAACAAGACAGGGAACAAATGCTGGCAAGGATGTGGAGAAGGGGGAACACTTTCACACTGTTTGTGGGAAAGCAAGCTGGTACAGTCACTCTGGAAAACAGTATGGTGGTTCCTCAAGATGTTAAAAATAGACCTACCCTATGACTCAGCAATTGTACTACTATGTGTTTACCCCAATGATAGAGATATAGTGAAAAGAAGGGGCACCTACACCCCAATGTTCATAGCAGCAAGGTCCACAATGTCCAAACTGTGGAAGGAATGAGATGCCCTTCAACAGATGAATGGATAAAGATGATGTGGTTCATATATACAATGGACTATTAGCCATTGGAAAGGATAAACACCTACCATTTGCATTGACATGGATGGAACTGGAGGGGATTATGCTAAGTGAAATAAGTCAAGCAGAGAAAGACAATTATCACATGGCTTCACTCATATGCGGAATATAAGGAACAGTGCAGAGGACCATAGGGGAACGGACAGAAAACTAAAGGGGAAGAAATAAGAGAGGGAGAAAAATGACAAGAGTCTCTGGACTCTGGGAAATAAATTGAGGTTTGCAGATGGGATGGAGGTTGGGCAATGGGGTAGCTGGCTGATGGGCATTAAGGAGGGCATGTAATCTGATGAGCACTGTGTGTTATATGCAATTAATGAATCATTGAACACAAAGTGAAGTAAGTCAAGAAGAGAAAGACAATTATCATATGGTTTCATTCATACGTGGAACATAAGGAATAGCATGGAGGTCCGTAGAGGAAGGGAGGGAAATCTGAAGAGGGAGAAATCAGAGTGGGAGATGAGCCATGAGAGACTATGGACCCCAGGAAATGAACTGAGGTCTCAGAGGGGAGGGGGGTAACAGAGTGATGGGTATTAAGGAGGGCATGTGTTGTGATGTACACTGGGTGTTATATGAAGCTAATGAACCATTGAACACTACATCAAAACCTAATAATGTACTATACAGTGGCTAACTGAACATAATAAAAACAAATAATAAATAAATAAATAAATAAACAAATGAAATATTTTTAAAAACCTTATGATGTACTACAGTTTGGCTAATTGAACTGAAAGAAAGAAAGAAAGAAAGAAAGAAAGAAAGAAAGAAAGAAAAGAAAGAAGAAAGAAAGAAAGAAAGAGAAAGAAGAAAGAAAGAAAGAAAGTAAGAAAGAAAGAAAGAAAGAAAGAAAAGAAGGAAGGAAGGAAGGAAGAAAGAAAGAAAGAAAGAAAGAAAGAAAGAAAGAAAGAAAGAAAGAAAGAAAGAAAGAATGGCTAATGTTCAACAGCCACATGCAGAAGAATGATATTTGACCATTTCCTACACCATACACAAACATAAACTCTAAATGGTGAAAGACCTGAATGAGAGGCAGGAATTCCTCAAAATTGTAGAGAAGAATGCAGGCAGATACATTTTTTACCTCAACCACAGCAACTTCTTGCTATACACATCTCCAAAGACAAAGGAAAGGAAAGCAAAAATGAACAATTGGGACTTCATCAAAATGAAAAGCTTTTGCACAACAAAGGAAACAGTCAACAAATCTAAAGGTCAACCTACTGAGTGGGAGAAGATTTTTGCAAATACCTTATCAGATAAAAGGCTAGTATCCAAAAAGACCTATCAAACTCAAGACCAAAAAACCAAAAAATCCAGTCAAGCAATGGACAGAAGACATGAACAGACATTTATCCAAAGAAGACATACAAATGGCCAACAGACACATGAAAAGATGCTCCACATCAGTTTGCAGCAGGGAAATAAGATCAAAACCACAATGAGATAACACCTCACACCAGTCAGAATGGATAAAATAAACAAGTTAGGAAACAACAAATATTGACGAGGATGTGGAGAAAGGGAACCCTCTTGCACTGTTGGTGGGAATGCAAACTTGTGCAGCCATTCTGGAAACAATACATCTGTGCACATCCCAGAGCTCAGGACACCTGGGAATTGAGACTCTCAGGCCACCAGGTATTGGAAGCAGCAAGCCCTCAAGGGGAGGAGGAATTTTGTTATTTGGGGCACTCAGGACTCTCTGACCACAGGGCCCAGCTCCAGACACAGGTGCAGGGGGAGGCTGGGAAGTGAGGGGCTCCCTATAGGACTCTGCAATTTCTGTTGCTGTGAACAAATCATGCTTAGGGCCCCTCTGTTTTCCTGCCTCTTAGTCTCAATTTCCTTATAACCTCACATTCTGGGGAAATGGTTCAGGTACCCCTGAGCCCTCATCAATTCAATAATTGGAAGATGCTAAATATCACAAATGATCTTATTTTACTTCCTCTTCAATTAAAGACGTGATTCTGTCTATGTAATGACTTAGGTTTCAAAGCATATTCCATGAAATGTTATAGGGGAAGATCTGCACCAGAGCTTTAGAAAAAAAAATTACACAACAACCAATATCAGCAAGAAGGCATTTCCTACCCTATGTAGAAACTGTAGTTATTCAGAAAAAACAAAAGACATAAACACTTAACTTGGCATATACCAAATTTGGCATCAAAATATCCTGTCAGTATGAGAGTATGGTTTTTAAAATAATGGCAACTATGGGTATTTCCATTCTCTGTGTTCATAAAGATAGGATTCTTCTATAGTATCTTTTAAAATAATATAAAATTATCTAAGTATCTACCTATCATCTATCTGTTATCCACTCAGCTGATCTCCATTTGAAGTCTATTCATCTAGCTCAGTATTTATCCTATTGGTACAAGCCTTTCAGGGGTATTAACATAATCTCTGAAATCTCTTATTAGACACCTAATGTTTAGATCCTAATAATCTCCAGGTCAGTCACTGCATTTCCTTCAAGGTAATTTGAATGTCATTAACTCCATGCCTCAGTTAGTGATGATATCTGTGTTGTATCAGAGAAGTTACCCACTTTTCGGTAAAGTAAGTCCCTCCACACAGAGTTAGCAGGCCCCTGTGTGAGGTGGATTTCTCAGAAGAGAGGCACCCTCCAAGCATAGGAATTGTATCTGCACATCACAGAGCAGATGCCTTGTGTTGAGGATGCCTTGAGTATATAGGTATCAATTTCAGGATTTGCAGACATCTTGGCAGACAAAGCCCATCAACAGTGACCATCAGGATCAAAGTTCTCCAGGTGTGCCTATATTTTGGAGGTAGTTGTTCACACGAAGTCAAGGACATCAGTGAGGAAACTAAAAGAAATTTGATCATGGAACCCAGTGCCCTTTACGCATTATTTTTACACCAGAGATGGCATTAATATGTAATTTTTCTTTGCAGTTATGTCTGGGATGACTGTTAATATTGAGTGTAATTAAAGACTAGATTTGAAAAGTTGTCTGCACAAAATGTGAATTCCACTAAATATGTTTTTGAAAAATAGATTAGATTTAAATAACTTGTAATCCATTAATTTATTCAACATCAATCCTTCGGCTCAGAGAGTGAGGCCATCTATTGGCCCACTTCCAACACAGCTCATTGACCAAGTGCTTTCACAACCTAGACAAATATGTCTTGTGAGTTCATCAAAGATATGTCCACAGGTGTTCCTTGAAGGTCCAGGGGAGCCTGACAGTCCCTGTCCACTTATAAAGGTGGGTTGTCTCCCAAACATGCAATCTTCTCCTCAACATCTAGAGTAAAAATCTCTCCTCAGACAGGGCTTAGGTCTCTGGGAGGGCAGAGCTGTGGTCTGGAGGAATTTGAGTTTGTCGGGCTTTCTCTGTGTCTGGTGAGAGCTCCCCAATGTGATGGTCTCAGATGTCAGAGGTGGGACCTTGGAGATGGTTGTGAATGCCATGAGTGACAGGGCCTTAGTCTCCTTGTCCCAAGGGGTCCTGTCCTAGGTGCCTCTGCAGGAGTCAGAGTCATGACTGGTGAGGGGCTTGCAGACTCTGCAGCTCACCAGCACCATCTCTGGATCCTCCATCTCAAAGAGTAATATCTGGTGAAATTGAATCCACCAACCCCAGGTGACTGGGTGCAAGGTATGGGCTCTTAAATCATAGATACAGCAGATAGACAGCCCATCCCCCAAGAGCCTTACATGTCCGCCTCCAAAATCTCACCAAAGAACCAGTTCTTGGAGATGAGTGAACTTAGTGCCCATTAAGGTCCTGGCCCTATATTCAAGTGCAGAGACACACTGCACTCACACTCACGCCTGTGAGGTGAGAGTCAAACGTCCCTGCATGGACACAGGAGGAGATGGACTGCAGGGATGCTCAGGTCAGCACATGGAGTTCAGGACACCAGGGGTGCACAGATCACAAGGGGGCACTCAGGTCACCAGGCAACACAGGACCCACCAAATACGGGGTAGGTCCATTTAAAGGTGTAGAAGGTGAACTGTTTTTCTTCTCAGCTTGAAAAATGTGTACTGGGCTTGTGGGCCTGGATTTTTACAGTACAGGATATTTTATTAGTATTATGTTATAATCTTTAGGCTTTATGTTGTAATAATTTTAAGCTAAAATATATTTTAAATGTTCTCTGGAAATAAAAAACTGAAAAATACATATTCTAAAGAACTAATAATTTGTTACTACGTCCACTTACCTGTCCAGATTTTATGAATATTTACTTATTTCTGATTGCAAATCTATTGTATTTTATTTATTTATTTATTTATTTTTAAAATTTATTTGTATTTATTTCATTTTTTTTCATTTTTTACACAAATCAAGTATTATTCATATTTTTATTTAAACTCAATTAGCTAACATATACTACAGCATTAGTTTCAGTTGTAATGTTCAATAATTCTTCAGTTTGTATAACATCCAGTGCTCATCACATCACGTGCCTCCTTAATGTCTATCACACAGTTGTCCCATCCCCCCATCCACCTCCCCTTCAGCATCCTTCAGTTTGTTTCCCAGAGTTAAGAGTCTCTCATGGTTGGTCTTCCTCTCTGATTTCTTCCTATTCAGTTTTCTGTCCTTTCCCCTGTGGTCCCCTATTCTACTCCTTACATTACACATATGAGTGAAGCCATATGATAATCATGTTTGCCTGCTTGACTTATTTCACTTAGCCTAATACCCTCCACTTCCATTCATGTCAGTACAGATGGTGGGTATTCATTATTTCTGGTGGCTAATATTCCATTGCATATATGATCCACATCTTCTTTATCTTTTCATCTGTCGATGGACATTTGGCTTTTTCCACTGTTTGGCTATTGTGGTCATTTCTGCTCTGAACATTGGGGTGCAGGTGCCCCTTCATTTCACTACATCTATATCTTTGGGGTAAATACCCAGTAGTGAAACTGCTGGGCTGTAGAGTAGCTCTATTTTTCACTTTCCTTGAGGAACCTCCATACTGTTTTCCAGAGTGGCTATACCAGCTTGCATTCCCACCAACAGTGTAAGAGGGTTCGGCTTTCTCCACATCCTCACCAACCTAACAAAAGAAGTAAAGGATCTGTACTCTATAAACTCTAGAACACTTTTGAAAGAAGTAGAGGAAGACAGAAAGAGGAGGAAAAACATTCCATGCTAATGGTTTGGAAGAATAAATATTGTTAAAATGTCTATGCTGCCCAGAGCAAGCCACACATTCAATTCAATACCTATCCAAATATCACCAGCATTTTTCAAAGAGCTGGAACAAACAATTCTAAACTATGTGTGGAACCAGAAAAGACCCTGAATCACCAGGGGAATGTTGAAAAAGAAAGCCAAAGCTGGGGGGCATCACAATGCCTGACTTCAAACTCTATACAAAGCTGTGAACATCAAGACAGCATGGTACTGGCACAAAAACAGACACATAGATCAAGGGAGCAGAATAGAGAGCCCAGAAAATGGACCCTCAACTCTGTGGTCAACTAATCTTTGACAAATCAGGAAAGAATATCCAATGGAAAAAAGCTATTTAATTTTAAAATATAACTACAAATAAATTTATAGGTAAACCAATCTGTAGGGTAACTTAATAATTAAATAGGTTAATAATATCTTAATATTAAATATTTAATAAAATGCTTCCACAAATAATTCCTAAATAATAAAATTTCATAATGGCCAAAATATCAGTATTTGGTATTACCCATAACTGGTTTTAATCTATCAAAATTCTTTTTTTTTAAGATTTTATTTTTATTTATTCGACAGAGATAGAGACAGCCAGCGAGAGAGGGAACACAAGCACAAGCAGGGGGAGTGGGAGAGGAAGAAGCAGGCTCATAGCAGAGGAGCCCAATGTGGGGCTCGATCCCATAACGCCGGGATCATGCCCTGAGCTGAAGGCAGACACTCAACCACTGTGCCACCCAGGTGCCCCTAATCTATCAAAATTCTATACGTAAATTAATTTTCAATTTTTCACTTCAAATGTACTCATTTTATTAGACTCTTCCTTCGTCAAAATCATTATCACTCTCTGTTTTGAAAAGATGACATCAGGAAGGATGGAGAGGAAGGTGGCAGAAGGGTAGGGGAACCTCATTTCACCTGGGCCCTTGAATCCAGCTATATAGCTATCAAATCATCTGAACACCAGTGAACTCACCCTGAGACCATAGAAAGGAATTACTGTGATTTTATAAATAGAAAAGCAACTTCTTCTTACAAGGTAGGGAAGTAGAACGAAGTTCATCTGAGGGAATATAGTGGAAAATAAGCCACAGGGGGAGGCAGCCTTTGCAAGCCAGCTACTGGAAAGTGATTTACCATCAGAGTACAAAATTGGAACTTTTAGAAGCTTGCCCCTGAGGGATTTCTCTGACTGAGTGTTGCTCAGGTGGCAAAGCAGTGCAGAAACCTAGGTGGGACACTGTGGTCTCAGGAACCACTTGGTTACAGAAAGAATGGAGGTGACTGAGAGCAGCAGCATTCCCAAGCATTGGAGTGGGGAAACAGGCTCCAATCAACAATGCCACGAGAGGGGTTTCAACTCAGTGTTGCCATAAACCACAAACTGCAGTAAAATTGGGAGACCCATCTCCAAGCAGGGGCCCAAAAAGTGGCACAACCTCATTGAGACCCTCCTCCTTCCCCCAGGATGAGCAGTGTGGGTGCAGGCTACAGGAATCTGCAAAGTTTGGGGACTCAAACAGAATTATATGCCTGAGATAAAAAGGCTTGGTCACAGTCTGGGTGAACACAGAGTGAAGATAGAAACCAGGGAGACAAATGTGATTGACTGTTCTTCCCTGATGGCGCACTGAAGAGTGGAGGCCACAATCTTTCAGCCCCAGCGCTGGAGATCAGGGTGCTTTCATATGTATTTTCATTCTCTAAAGCAGCAGGAAAAGCCTCCAGGGAACAAAAGCTACCTAGAGCAACCCAGAGCCACCTACACACTGAGCCTGGCCCCTGTCAAGGGCGGTGCAACTCCACTGAGCAAAGATACCTGAGAATCAGCACAACAGGCCCCTCTCCCAGAAAAACAGCAGGAACATAAAGCTAATACCAAGTTTACCTATCACACAGAACTGAAAAATTCCAGTGCTTGGAAAACACTGCATAGAATTTGAGGTTTATTCTCATGATCCAATTTAAAATTTCCTTTTCCCCCCCTTTTCAACTAGTTCCTTATTTTGTATACACTTTTTAAAGATTTTCTCAATTTTCATTCTTTATTTTATTTTATTTTATTTTATTTTATTTGACTTGCTTTCTTGCAATATTGGCTTAAAAGCGGTGGTTGTAACTGAATCCTCAATTTTTAATTTATTTTTTCTTTAAATTCAATTAGCCAACACATACTACATCATCATTTTTTCATGTAGTGTTCAATGATTCATTAGTTGTGTATAACAATCAGTGGTCCTCACATCATGTGCCCTCCTTAATGCTCATCCTCCTGTTACATTTATATATATATATATATATATATATATATATATATATATATA
>NW_023206626.1:92876-101013 GCF_002007445.2 Ailuropoda melanoleuca
TATATATATATATATAAATATACACACACAGACACACACACAGACACATTTTTGGTTTCCATTGTGTTCAATTGTATACTCACACACACATGTGTGTTTTCCTTTCTTTATAATTTTTGATTATACTGTCTTCTACTAAATAGACCAAAATATACCCAGGTCCTAGTGTACCCCCCAGTTCTAACCACCTAATTGGTTATATTCTTTTTTATCTTCCCCCCTCCCTTCTTTGGTTTCTGAACTATTCTGATTCACCTAGTATATATTTTGCTGTGTTCGTGGGTGATATTTTCCTATTTTGTTCTCTCCTTTATTTATTCTTCTCAGGACAAAATGAGAAGATGGAAAAATTAACAACAAAAAAAAAAAAGAACTGAGGCAACAATAACTGCCAGAGACTTAATAAATATGGATATTAGTAAACTATCAGAGCTAGAATTCAGAATAATGATTATAAAGATACTAGCCAGCTTGAAAAAAAGCAGAGAAGACACTAGATAATCCCTTTCTGAAGGGATAAAAGAACTAAACTCTTATCAAAAATCTCCCAACAAACAAGAGTCCAGGGCCCAATGGTTCCCTGGGGGAATTCTCCAAACATTTAAAAAAATAATACCTATTCTTCTGAAGCTGTTTCAGAAAGTAAAAATGGAAGGAAAATTTCTGAAGTAGTTTTTTGAGGCCAGAATTACCGTGATCCCAAAACCAGACAAAGAGCCATCACAAAGGAGAATCGCAGACCAATATCCCTGATGTACAGGTAAAATGTTCACCAAGATACTAGCCAATAGGCTCCAACAGTACGTTAAAAGGATTATTCTCCACAGCCAAGTGGGATTTATTCCTGGGCTTCAAGGGAGATTCAACATCCATAAATCCAACAACATGACACAACACATTAATAAAAGAAAGGACAAGAGCCAAATGATTCTGTCAATAGGTGCACAAAAATCATTACAAAATACAGCACCCTTTCTTGATTAAAACACTGTATGGTGTAGGGAAAGAGGGAACATACCTCAATATCATAAAAACCATCTATGAAAAGCCCGCAGTGAATATCGTTCTCAATGGAAAAAATGAGAGCTTTTCCCTAAGGTCAGGAACACGACAGGTATGCCCACTCTGACCATTATTGTTTAATATAGTACTAGAAGTCCTAGCCTCAGCAATCAGACAATGAAAAGAAATAGAAGGACATTCAATTTGAAAAAGAAGAAATGAAACTCTCGCTCTTTGTAGATGACATGACACTTTATGTGGAAAACCCAAAAGACTCCACCCCAAAATTACTAGAACTCAAACAGGAATTTACCATTGTGGCAGGATATAAAATCAATACACAGAAATCAGTTGCATTTCTATACACTAAAAATGAAAGAGAAGAAAGATAAATTAAGGAATTGATCCCATTTACAACTGCACTAAAACCTATAAGATATCAAGGAAAAATGCAACCAATAAGCCAAAGGAACTGTACTCTAGAAACTAGAGAACATTTATGAAAGATACTGAGAAAGACACAAAGAGATAGAAAACCATTTCATGCTTATGGATTGGAAGAACAAATATTGTTAAAATGTCTATGCTACCCCCAAGCAATCTACACATTCAATGCAATATCTATCAAAATACCATCAATATTTTTCAGAGCTGGAACAAATAATCCTAAAATTTGTGCAGAAACAGAAAAGACCCAGAACAGCCAGGGGAATGTTGAAAAAGAAAACCAAAGGTGGGGGCATCACAATTCTGGATTTCAGCTTAAAGGGCTATAATCATCAAGACAGCATGGTACTGGCACACAAACAGACATAGAGATCAACAGACCAAAATAGAAAACACAGAAATGTACCCTCAAGTCTATGGTCAACCAGTCATCAACAAAACAGGAAAGACTACCCAAGGGAAAAAAGACCATCTCTTCAACAAATGGTTTTGGGAAAATTGTACAGCCACTTGCAGAGGAATGAAACTGGACCACTTTCTTACACCACACACAAAGATAAACTTAAAATGGATGAATTACCTCAACCTGAGACAGGAATCCATCAAAATCCTAGAGGAGAACATAGGCAGCAACCTCTATGACCTTGGCTGCATTAACTCTTTGCCAGACACATCCCCAAAGGCAAGAGAACAAAAGCAAAAATGAACAATTAGGACTTCACCAAGATAAAAAGTGTCTGCACAGCCAAGGACACAATCAACAAAACTGAAAGACAACCTTTGGAATGGGAGAAGGTATTTGCAAATGATATATCAGATAAGGGCTGGTTTCCAAGATCTATAAAGAACTCATCAAACTCAACAACCAAAAAACAAACAAATAAACCCTATTCAAGAAATTGGCAGAAGACATGAACCAAGAGGTCTCCATAGCAGACATACGAATGGCTAACAGACACATGAAAAAATACACATCCCTGGGCATCAGGAAAATACAAATCAAAACCACAATGAGATACCACCTTACACCAGTTAGAATGGCTAAAATTAACAAGACAGGAAACAACAAATGTTCGTGAGGATGTGGAGAAAGGGGAACCCTCTTACACTGTTGGTACGAAAGAAAGCTGGTACAGCCACTCTGGAAACCAGTAGGAGGTTCCTCAAGAAAGGTGAAAATAGAACTACCCTATGATCCACCAATTGCACTGCTACGTATTTACCTCAAAGATACAAATGGAGTGATCTGAAGGGGCACCTGCACGCCAATGTTTATAGCAAGAGTTACCAAAGAGCCAAAATGTAGGGAAGCCCAGATGTACATTTACAGATATAAGGATAAAGAAGGTGATACACACACACACACACACACACACACACACACACACACACACCCTGGAACATTCCACACCTAACAAAAGCATGAAGTCTTACCATTTACATAGAAATGGATGGAACTGGAGGTATTATGCTGAGTGAAATAACACAGAGAAAGAAAATTATCATATGGTTTCACTCATATATGGAATATAAGTAATAGTGAAGAGAATCATAGGGGAAGGGAGGGAAATCTGAATGGGAAGAAATCAGGGAGGGAGTAAAACCATGAGAGACTCTTAATATAGGAAACAAACTGAGGGTTCCTGGAGGGGAGGGGAGTAGGGGGATGGCGTAATGGTTTGACAGGCATTAAGGAGGGCTCTTGATGTGATGAGCACTGGGTGTAGATGAAACTGATAAATAACTGAACTCTACATCTGAAACCAGTAATGTACTATATATTGCCCAATTTAATTTAAATAAAGACATGAATGGCAGTTCTTACTCCAAAATTTTGAAGTTCTAGATTGTGGTTTCCTTATAGGGGCCTTCCGCAGCTCTTAATATCTTGTGCCATCCCAATTGGAGAGGTGAATATGCATGGGGTGAGCATCACCAGCCCTACATCCTCCATGTCCATGATAGTGGCAACAATCTCAGCATTTCTTCTGGGAACATGTATCAGATTAATGTCCTATTCTTCTAGAAAGAAGTAAATGATATATGTGAATATGTGTATCCTCACATGATACCACTACACATCCACTAATAATGGCTACAATACAAAAAGACTGACAATACCAAATGCCAACAAGGATGTACTGAAAATAGAATTCTCATTCACTTCCAGGTTAAAGTTCACCTGCACAAAAAATCTATATAATTAGATCCTATGATAAGGGAGACTGAGAAGTCCCAGGGTCTGTTCTCTGCAAGCTGGAACCACAGGAAAGATGGTGTAAACTATTCTGAGTCTGAAGGACTGAGAACCATTGGAACCCATGGTGTATTGCTCAGTCTCAGTAGGGGAAGAAAAGATGGGATGAACAGTTCAGGCAATGACACAGAAATAAAAGGGGTGATGTCTTATACCTTTGTTCTATTCAGGCTCTCAGTGATTTGGAGGATGCTATCACATTTGGGGAGAGAAATCTACCTTACAAGTCCAGGGATCCAATTCTAACCTCACCTGGAAACATTCTCACTTCCATGGAAATCCATGGCTTATGTACAAGGCATGTAGGCCTCGGCTGTGTCTGTGGGTGTACATGCCTCTCTGTAGTTTGGGTGGATGGATTCCTCTTTGAACTCAGCTTTCTAATAGTCCCAAGAAATATATCTTCTTTTTTCAACATCTCCCACATTTTCTTGTTGCAAAGACAGTGTGATCAATTCCTTGTATTTTATATGTTGAAGTTCCAAACTGAAACTCTTTGTTTTATTTCAGAACATCCTAACCTCATTTCCCTACCTCCTCTGTTCCAGGGTCCTATGGACCCAATTGCTGTTTTATGTTGAAAGCCCATTGAGTATTACACAATTAATATATTATTTTGCAGTGGGTGATAGTTACCACCTGAGGACAATGCAGATAATCTCACTCAACAAGCGACACAGAGAGGAAAGCACCTCTCAAAAACAACGTGGAGGTTTCTAGCAGGAAGTCGGGGAAAATCCCTAAGGACAAGAACTGCAGGAATATTAATAACACCAGTCAGTGTCTCAATGCAGAGAATACAGGTTCTTTTGGATGATGTGACTGGCTGGCAGTCTTCCCGACACACAGGATCCATCCGTGGATGGAAAGTGCTGGACCTGGAGACAGAACATGAGTGCTGTGCTCATCCTGCAGGATCATGGGGAATGATCTGAGAAATCCAAATACTGAAGTTGTGCAGAACTACAACCTGAAATTGTGTTCAGTTACCTAAACTTCATTGCATAATGCAGGAAAATTTTTCTCTTAAACAAAGCTGATATTATCCAGGGATTTACTGATTACCCCTTCTGTTAAAGTGAATAGTTAATAAAATATCAAGTATGCAATTAACAGTCTTTTTTTAATAATATTTTTTATTATATTATGTTAGTCACCATACAGTACATCCCTGGTTTTTGATGTAAAGTTTGATGATTCATTTAGTTGTGTATAACACCCAGTGCACCATGCAATACGTGCCCTCCTTACTACCCATCACCAACCTATCCTATTCCCCCACCCCCTCCCCTCTGAAGCCCTCAGTTTTTTTCTCAAAGTCCATAGTCTCTCATGTTTCATTCCCCCTTCTGATTACCCCCCTTTCTTTATTCCTTTCTTCTCCTTATAAATACCTAATAGTGTAATTGCTGGATCATAGGGTAGCTTTATTTTTAACTTTTTGAGGAAATTCCCCATTATTTTCCAGAGTGGCTGCCAAGTTTGCATTCCCACCATTACTGTAAGTGTGTTCTTTCTCCACATCCTTGCCAACATCTGTTGTTTCCAGAGTTGTTAGTTTTAGCTGTTCTGATCAGTATGAGGAGATATCTCATTGTGGTTTTGATTTGTATTGCCCTGATAATGAGTGATGTTGAACAGTTTTTAATGTATCTGTTGGTCATTTGTATGTTTTCTTTGGAAAAGTGTCTGTCCAAGTCTTCTGCCTTTTCTTGACTGGATTTTTGGGGGTTTTTGGGTGTTGCAGAGAAATTATATGAAATCATGAATGAAGGGGAGAGATCATGACCAACACTCAGGAAATACAGAAAAGTTTAAGAACATATTATGAGCAAATACATGCCAAAATATTAGACAATTTGGAAGAAATGAATGCATTCTTAGAATGTAATAAAGTACCAAAACAGAAACTAGAAAAACTAGATCTGAACAGACACATAAGCAGGAAGAAAATTGAAGCAGTGACCAAAAAACTCGCAAAAAACAAGTTTCCAGGGCTAGATGTCTTCCAAGGGGTTTCTACAAAACATTTAAGGAAGAAATATTACCTATTCTACTGAAGCTGTTTCAAAAAATAGAAATGGAAGGATAACTTCCAAACTTGTTCTATGAATCCAGCATTAACTTGATCCCAAAATCAGACAAAGACCCCATCCAAAAGGAGAATGACAGACCAATATCCCTGAATGAATATGGATGCCATAGTACTCACCAAGATCATAGCCAATAGGATCCTAAAGTACATTAAAAGGATTATTCACCACGACCAGGTGGGATTTATTCCTGGGATGCAAGGGTGTTCCAAAATCAGTTGTATTTTTATACACGAACAATGAGACTGAGAAAGAGAAATTAGGGAATCCATTCCATTTACAATAGCACCAAAAATCATACGATACCTCGGAATTAACTTAACCAGAGAGGTAAAGGATCTATATTCTAGAACCTATAGATCACTGTTGAAAGACACTGAAGAAGACACAAAAAGATGGAAAAATATTCCATGCTCATGGATTGGAAGAATAAACATAGTTAAAATGTCTATGCTAATATCTTCTCCCATTCTGTGGGCTCCCTCTTAGTTTTTTTGACTGTTACCTTGGCTGTGCAGAAGCTTTTTATCTTGATGAAGTCCCACAAGTTCATTTTGTCTTCTGTTTCTCTTGGCTTTGGAGATATGTCATGAAAAATGTTGCTGTGGCCCATGTGAAAGAGGTTGCTGCCTATGTTCTCTTCTAGGATTTGGATGGATTCCTGTCTCACATTGAGGTCTTTCATCCATTTGGAGTTTATCATTCTGTATGGTGTGAGAGAATGGTCAAATTTCATTCTTTTGCATGTAGCTGTCCAATTTTCCCAGCACCATTTATTGAAGAGACTGTCTTTTTTTTTCCACTGGATGTTTTTTCCTGCTATGTCAAAGATTAGTTTCCCAAAGAGCTGAGGGTCTCTTTCTGGGTTCTCTATTCTGTTATATTGGTCTATGTGTCTGTTTTTGTGCCAGTACCATGCATTCTTTGTGATCACAGCTTTGTAGTACAGCTTGAAATCCGGCAATGTGATGCCCCCAGCTTTGTTTTTCCTTTTCAACAATTCCTTGGTGATTCAGGGCATTTTCTGGTTCCACACAAATTTAAGGGCTATTTGTTCCAGCACTTTGAAAAATGTCATTGGTATTTTGACCAGGATGGCATTGAAAATATAGATTGCTCTGGGGAGCATAGACATTATAACTATGTTAATTCTTCTGATGCATGAGCATGGAATATTTTTCCATCTTTTTATGCCTTCTTCAATATCTTTCAAGAGTGATTTGTAGTTTCTAGAATATAGATTCTTTACGTCTCTGATTATGTTAATTCCGAGATAATGTATGATTTTTGGTGTTATTTTAAATGGAATTGATTCCCTAATTTCTCTTTCTTCAGTCTCATTGTTTGTGTATAGAAATGCAACTGATTTCTGAGCATTGATTTTGTATCCCTCCACATTACTGAATTGCTCTATAACTTCTAATGACACTACAGATAAAAGACTGGGATCCTTGGGGCGCCTGGGTGGCACAGCAGTTAAGCGTCTGCCTTCGGCTCAGGGCGTGATCCCGGCATTATGGGATCGAGCCCCACATCAGGCTCCTCCGCTGTGAGCCTGCCTCTTCTTCTCCCACTCCCCCTGCTTGTGTTCCTCTCTCACTGGCTGTCTCTAACTCTGTTGAATAAATAAATAAAAATCTTAAAAAAAAAAGACTGGGATCCAAGATCTACAAAGAACTTCTCAAACTCAATACACAAGAAACAAATAAACAAATCATAAAATGGGCCAAAGATCTGAACAGACACGTTTCCAATGAAGACATACAAATGGCTAACAGACACATGAAAAAATGTTCAAAATTATTAGCCATCAGAGAAATTCAAATCAAACCCACACTGAGATACCATCTTACGCCACTTATAATGGCAAAAATTGACAAGCAAGAAACAACAATTGTTGGAGAGGATGTGGAGAAAGGGGATCCCTCCTACATTGTTCCTGGGAATGCAAGTTCATACAGCCACTTTGGAGAACATTGTGGAGGTCCCTTAAAAAGTTAAAAATTGAGCTACCCTATGATCCAGCAATTGCACTACTGGGCGTTTACCCCAAGGATACAGACGTAGTGAAGAGAAGGGCCAAAAGCACCCCAATGTTCATAGCAGCATTGTCCACAATAGCTAAATCATGGAAGGAGCCACAATGCCCTTCAACAGATGACTGGATTAAGAAGATGTGGTCCAGAGGGGAGTTAAGATGGTGGAGGAGTAGGGGACCCCTTTTTCAGCTGGTCCCCGGAGTTGAGCTGGATAGGTACGAGACCAGAAGGAACATCCACAGAATCAGCCTGAGATGCAGGAAGATACATCTGGATCTCTACAAATGAACATCTCCAGC
>NW_023206627.1:0-522 GCF_002007445.2 Ailuropoda melanoleuca
CAGCTTGTTTAGGAAACCAGTTTTCACCTGTGGGGAAAGATCTTGTTTTACCCTTGACCACCAAGCTGAACACATGGATTTACAGAAAATTTAGGAAGTGGAATCCTCAAGGACTTGGCTTCTATTTGTCTAGAGTGAAGTAATCTCTTAGATAGGTGAAGGGCTGGGAGGATTCATGCTGCAATTCTGCAAGAGGTCAAGAACTCCCACTTACAGAACTGGTCCCCAAAACATGGATAATTCTATTTTTGCTTTTTACTCTGTTAATCAAACTTAAATGTACAGGATTTCTTTAGGGATTCTGTAATCGTCAGATGGAAAATCTGTGAATGTGTAGATAATGCTTTAAGTTCAAAATTTCTGGTTTGAAAAATAATACCGATGTTATATAAACCTTGAAAATTATAGCACAAGGTAGGTAAGAGAATTAAAAATCACCCATAGTTCTACCACTACAAGATAAAAGCTGTTAACTGTTACCATATTTAGAAATTCCCAGATATGCTCACAATGTATTTGTGC
>NW_023206628.1:0-522 GCF_002007445.2 Ailuropoda melanoleuca
TTTAGCCCTACCTCTCAGGATCTTAACAGCTTTTAAATATTATATCAAAGGAGAGTAATCCCATATGGATAAACTCTCTTAGTCAAATTTATCATCTGTTCTCCTTGATCCTGAATCCTTAATATCCAGCCCCATTATACATTGGATCTCTGCAAGTTCATGGGTTTCCTCAGTCATGCAGCAACTTTGGAATATAATTACTTCCTCTTTTACCAGGCCAAGTACTTCCAAAACAGGATTATGTTGTGATGTAATCTATTGTCCAGTAGGAATGATAAAGCAGTCCCAGGGGAAGCTGAGGTTGAGTGCGGCCTTGGAAAGTAAAGACCTCTACATTGTTTTCAAGCATAAAGGGAGAGACGGTTTTAAATTGTGATACAAAGGAGCAGACATTGCTGTAAATCCAGAGGGAGCGTAAGGAGTTACATTTTCTAAATGCCTCATCCCAAATCTCAGGGTTCTACTTTCTCAATCATGTCACTCGCTCACCTTGGTGTTGCAGGTTGCTGGAGTTAAAAAAAA
>NW_023206629.1:0-522 GCF_002007445.2 Ailuropoda melanoleuca
CAAGCTTGCCTGAGGTTCCTCCCTCTGAGAGTTAGAAGTTAAGAAAGTATTTAGAGTTAAGAAAATGTAAATATGTCTTTCTATGCTGATGTTCTCCAGGGTCAACTCATTTTAAAGAGGAAGAAACAGAGGGAGACACACAACCCTTCTGACCCCAAGATAAAGATCGCAATAAGCCTCCCAGCTCCCCAAGAACCATAGCTGGTCACAGAATGAGAGTTAACGGGAGCTTTGAGGTCACTCGTGGGACCATCTCAAGTTCCAGGTGGGCAAACCCAGACCAGAGAAGCAAGGAACTTGCTCTTGACCCCCAGAGCGTTGTTCTCTCCAGGCTGCCGTATCAATAAGACAGCAGGAGACGAGGGTCTGGATGATAACCACAGTGAGTGGGATAGTCAGCCCCTGCGTTTTCTGAGAACTGAGAGTCACCCTGAGAAGTTATGAGTTGATATATCACTGAGAAAACTCTGTGCACTGGGCAACAATGTTATCGGCAAATCTTGATCTCTTGAAGGTGGAACC
>NW_023206630.1:0-1869 GCF_002007445.2 Ailuropoda melanoleuca
GCCTCATTTCTTAAAGAACAAAAGAGCTGATGCAAATATAGGAAAATACCAAGATGTGTCTAAGCCGGGTAGAGAGTACATAGAGATTAATTATATTATTCTTCTTTTGTATGTGCCATATTTTATAATTGTTTAAAGGCTTCAATAAGAACACATAGAATAGGGGCTTCGGGTCCAGAAACATCCTAAATATTTTGGGTCATTTCACTGCTGTCGGTGATGACGGCCGCCTCCCCAAGCCTGTTGGNGCCTGTTGGTGGTCTGGGGGGGCCTCCCTTTTACAGGAACCTCTGTTCTTGTCACTGGGACTGACTTACACCTGTGGACGCCCTCAGTTCTGAAGTCCAGCAAGCCCTGGGCACCGGCGTGACCCCATCTGCTACTCCCCACTGACTGGGACGCCTACCGGCAAGTGCCACTGTACCTAGAGCCAGAGTAGTAGGGAGGTGCCCCTCCAGAAGCTGAGTCCAGCCAGGAACCTCAGCAGCTTGACCTCTGCTCCACCCAGCTCTAGCCCAGCAGGAGAGCTCTCCGCGGGAATCACGCAGACACCAGCCCCTGCCCTGGGCCCAGGATGCCCGGCACTGAGCCCGCGGTCCCTGCCTCCGCGTTAGGAGCGAGCGTCAGCCAGAGCTGAGCCGGGCGTGCACTGGGTTCCCATTCAAAAAAGTTCATCTCTGCTTTTTCTTAGTGGTAAGGGCTTGTAAACCACCTGAACGCCATCAGCACCACCAGGTCTGTATCATGCACATGAAAAGATGTGGTAGTAGTCGTAAGATATGGATAAGCGGGTGGGGAGAAGCAGGTTACAAAGCAATATGTGTAAATGTGATCTCATTTTAAGCGTGCGCTTAGAAGAAAAGCCAGAAGTGAGTATTTATGTAAAGTGGGATTAAGAACGATTTTTTATGACTGGCTATATTTTCTAAATGTTCTACTATGTTTTAATTGGTTTTTAAAACTATTGTAAGGGTGGGAAAATAATTCTTCCTCTCTTCTAGGTCCTTGGCTGAGACCCCACCTCTACCAAAAAGACAGCTTAACAGGAGAAAAACAGGTCCCCACAAAGAGATGAGATTCAAAGGCAACTGCGCAGTTGAGGCTTATATACCTTGCGAAGCTAAGGACAAGGATAGAGTCTGGGATTTCAAAGGGGAGGGGCTGGGGAAGGCAATCCACAGAAAGGTGAGAAGAGCACATGTTTGGTAAACAGATGCTTGCCCTGTCCTGCAGGTAAGTCTCTCATATCGAAAATGTGATCTTAGATAAGAGCTCTCTTCCTGGTTACAGGCCCCCTTTTTAAATTCTTTTAGGCAGTTAAGGGGGAGGTAAAAAAAAAAAAAAAAACTTTTCCTGAATCTGCTGGGTCTTGATTGCTTTCAGCATACAATAATCCACTTGCCAAAGTGGCACATTTTGGGTGGCATTCTACCCCACGCCCCATTTGCTAGGTTAAAAAAAAATCACACAGGTAGAGAAAATTCACCAAGTACAAAAAAAGTACTCAAAAAGTAAATAAATCTTCCTCTCTTCCCAATCCTTAATCCTCCTCCCGCAGAGGAGGACTTTTGTATTCAGAACCAGATTTTATCATCAGAAACAAAGGAATGAAGTATTTGTTTCTGGGTTTGTATGTCCCATTAACAGACTGGGGAACTTCTGAGGGCAGGGAGAGGAATCAGACAGGGTTTNGGGAACTTCTGAGGGCAGGGAGAGGAATCAGACAGGGTTTCCAACCACAGCTCTGCAACTAGACTAGCGTAGGCTTGAGCAAGTCACCAAACCTTTCTATTTCTCAGTTTTCTCATCTTTGAAACGGAGATAACCACCCATCACAATGTTTTGTTGTAAAGATAAGATGAGATCATG
>NW_023206631.1:0-522 GCF_002007445.2 Ailuropoda melanoleuca
TTTTGTTTGTTTGTTTGTTTGTTTCTATTTTTACTATTCTACCAGGAGTTCCTCCAGGGAAAAGATTATGCCATTTTTATCTTGGTACTCCCAAGCATATTTATATGGAAGCAACATGGATGGACACACCACAAATCATTCATTCACTCACTCAGTCATATATCTGTTACATGTTTACTAAACATTTAACATGTGAGGTACTCATAAAACAGGCAAATATGGTAAAGATGAGATGTATGAAAGGTGTTCATTCTTTAAGAATGGGAGTGTTGGTGTTTTCTTTGGCAGTACATATACTAATATCGAAACAATATAGAGAAGATTAGCATGTACCCTGTGCAAGGATGACACGCAAATTCACAAAGTGTTCCATATTTTTATGGGAGATACAGGCCTCCAGTTATGGAATGAGTACATCACAGGAATAAAAAGCACAGCGTAGGGAAGAGAGTCAGTGGTACTGTAATAACATTGCACGGTGACAGTAGCTACAGGTGTGGTGAGCATAGCATAATATATAAA
>NW_023206632.1:0-522 GCF_002007445.2 Ailuropoda melanoleuca
TTGTGCTATATTATCTTATGGTCTGGAACAGCTTCTGTTCATTCTCAGATTCATATTTCAAAGCCTTTCTGAGGAAGAGCCTACTGTATGTTTAGACTTCCTAATCTCTCCTATTTCTCTTGAACTCACTTTGATGACTCAGATGGCTAATGAAAAGCCCATCATATAAGATCGTCATGTCTGTGAGGTGAATGGAAATGCTCTCAATGGCTTACAAATTTTAACAAATCAATTAGTGGTATGGAAAAATGGAACCTGGGGCAGAATGTGTGAGTTTAATAAAATAAAAATAATTAAGATACGGTTCCTGTATACCATCTAGCCAGGGTAGAGAGATATATGTAAACAAAAAGTACCAGGAAGAGTTAATTCCAGGTGCTGTGATAAAGGTCTGTATGGGTCGAGTGAGGCTCGAGGGAGGGTTGTCATCAGGCTGGGGTGAGTCACACGTGGAGAGCTTGGGAAAGTCTTTAATGCAAAGTGAGTCTTTAGTATGAAACTCCTGTCTTTCAGCACCTTAAC
>NW_023206633.1:0-522 GCF_002007445.2 Ailuropoda melanoleuca
TCAGGGCATCACCCCCGGGTCAGGAAACAGGGCTGTTTTTTTTAGAAGGGCCCTGTCCAGATGATTACTCCTCCCACTAACATATTTGGGCGGCAAGTGTAAGGAATCTGAAGTGAAAAGCCCTCTGATTCCTCAGCTTCCTTGTCTACAAAGACAAGGATGTCTCAGGGAAGTGGAGAGGAAGAGGCAAGTCAGTGCACAGGGTTCTTTAGAAGAGGCTAGAAGACACTGCTTGTCAGGAGAGACTAGCTTCTGGTTGAAAGTAAGGCAAGGATGGCCGTGATCAGGAAGAGATACAGGGGCACCGAATTTAGATGGAGGGGACAGAAAAGTCTGGAGTCCACATCACAGTCTGTGGGCACTATGTGTCAACCAGAGGTCTTAGGATTCTTAAGGATATAATTTATTGGTTTATTAGTCCCAGTTTAAGCTAAAATTTCTCAAAGTGAGGTCCAAGTGCTACTCGGGAATTTTGTTAGAATGCATATTCCTGGACTCCATCCCGACACCCACCAAACGAGC
>NW_023206634.1:0-522 GCF_002007445.2 Ailuropoda melanoleuca
TGACATTTCTATTTTAGAAAAGAAAATCTAGAAAGCAGTGAGGAGAATGAAGAGGATGGGGAAAACAATGGGTAAAATACAGGGTGGAGATTACTACAACAATCTGGGTGAAAGGTTAAGAAGTTATTATACATATATATGTATATGTATATATATATTTAATTGCTAGTCTTAATTTAGAGTGGTTTTAAGTTCACAGTGAAATTGAAAGTACAGAGATTTCCCATAAATGTTCTACCTACACACATACATGCCACCCCCCACTATCACTATCCGCCACTGGAGTAATACATTTCTTACAACTGAGGACCCACATAATCATAATCACTCAGAATCCATAGCTATCATTAAGGTTCCCTCTTGGTGTTGTACATTCCATGGGTTTGGGCAAATGTAAAATGACATGTATCTGCCACTACAGTTTTGAAGAGTGGCAGAATATGCCATCCCAAACTATGCCACTTTGACATGAGGATTATTTTAAGTTAAAGACACTTGAAAAACAGCAGATATAAGAATGAC
>NW_023206635.1:0-522 GCF_002007445.2 Ailuropoda melanoleuca
TGCGGGGGGGATGGGCTTGGCAGCCGCCCGGGAGCGGCCTTGGCTGGGGGGTGGAGGGGGGCTCCCGGGTCCTCGCAGCCCCGCAGTTCCGCCTCCGGCGTGTGCTCCCCAGACAGAGTCCTCCCTGAGACCGCATTCGGTGCTTTCCTCTTCGTGGCTCTCACTAGCCCAGGGTCGGGCACCCAACTGGGGTCGGAGAAGTATTTGTTGAATGAAGGAAGGAAAAGGGGGGGTGCAGAGGGGAGAGGGTCTGCATCCAAGTTTTTTTTTCTTTTAAGATTCCATTTTTAAGTGATCTCTACACCCAAGGTGCAGCTCGAACTCACAACCCCAGAGGTCAAGAGTCGCGAGCTCTACTTGGCTGAGCTAGCCGTTCTCCCCTGCATCCAACTTTCTTAAACCCCCTGGCCCTCGTCCCTCTTCCCCACGCTTGAAATGGTATCAAAAGTGAAATAAACTTGGGGTAAAGAGAACTGCCTTTCTCCTCCCAAGGTGTCTCACCGCAGAAGGGCTGGGGGCTTT
>NW_023206636.1:0-522 GCF_002007445.2 Ailuropoda melanoleuca
TGTTCAACAGGGGTGGGCTCCTCTGTTGGCTCTAGTGGTGGGTTTGGAGTGGAGTCTGGGGGAGGCCAGGCCCTGAGCCCAAACTCTGCCTGCTGGGGAGGGAGAGCAGAGGGAGGTCTGAGATAGAGAGTGGGGCTGGCTGGGCAGGCCAGAGCCAGGCAGGCAGAGCTAGGCAGGCAGAGCAGAATGAGGCTCAAAGCTCTTGGGCTTTACAAATGGATTTTGCTGAAATGGAAATTTCCACCCATCCCTGAAATGAGCCTGGCAGTGAGGCCAGGTCTGGTGAGGCTGCAGCAGCTGGGGATATGGACAGGGACAAAAGCCAAACTGTCAAAATCCCTCAGACCTCTCCACCCCTCCCCTTGCTACCCATATTCCTCTTCCTCCACTCCTCTCCCCTGCTAAGGTCCTCTGGATCCTCAAGAATCTTCAGAATCCTCACACCTTTTTGTACCTTTCTCACTTTCTCCCTCAACCACTTTGTGCCTCTTACACCCCTGCACACCTGACACTCCCCCCACC
>NW_023206637.1:0-2990 GCF_002007445.2 Ailuropoda melanoleuca
AAGAACTTTTTTTTTTTTTTTTTTTAGTTCTATCGATTTGGTATTAAAAGTAGATGAATTTCTGAACTGTCAAATTAGTAGTTATCACTACTATTTGGATATTTTGTTACAGATAAAATGGTTTCAAGGGGAAACAGAAAAAGAATGTGTATTTCCTCTCCTTCCTTTCTTCTTAGCCCTACTTTAATGATACAAGAGACAAAGTAGCTGTATGTCCCTTACATATGAACACAAAGACAGGTATTATCCTATATGCTGACAGCACTTCTGCTTTCAGACTGTCAGGTTCACACTGGCCACAGCAGACAACTAGCACCGCCATCTAGATTGAGACAGAACGGTTTCTTTTCAACAGCACTTTTATTGAAGTAGAACATACATCAAGTGTACAGCGTGGCTAATTGTCATAAAATGAAGACGTACGTGGAGCCAGCACCCAAATCATGAAGTAGGACAGGATCCCCACGCCCCTTTAATTGTTACCCCCCTCATGCTTCTTGATAGATTTAATTAGAATACCAGTGATTCACTGTGTCTGCCTTTGGACTTCATATAAATGGAATCCGCACTGTAGTATTATCTTGTGCCTGGTTTTTGTTCAACATTGTTTGAGAATCATCTAGCTCATTACTGTATAATTTCCATTGTATGGAATATATCACACTTTGTTCATCATTTTACTGGTGAAGGATATTTGGCTTATTTCACATGTTGGTGGAGTCAGATTGCTAATATTTAGTTTAAGAGGTTTCATATCTAAGAGATTGGCCTGTCATTATTCTTTTTGAATTGGGTCCATTTTTGGTGTCAGGATGTTGCTGGGCAAGACTGTGAAATATATGGAAGAACTCTGAAACGGTGTGTAAGAATGCCATTATTTTTTTTCTTAAATATCTGGTAGAATTCACTGATGAAGTCATATGGGCATTGGGGTTTCTCTGTGGCATAGTGTGAAATTACAAGTTCAATTTCTTTAATAGATCTAGAACTACTGAGATTTTGTTTCTTCTTGTGTCGGCTTTTTAAAGTTTTTGTTTTTTTAAAGTAGGCTCCACGCCCAACATGGGGCTTGAACCCACAACCCTGAGATCAAGAGTCATATGTTCTACCGACTGAGCTGGCCAGGGACCCGTCTGTGTTGGTATTAGGAATATGTCCTTCCATCTTAACTTTTTAATTTTATTGGTACCATGTAGGATCATTTTCCTTTTGCTTGAATAATTTCTTATGGTTTTTCATTCGGTGTCAGTCTGCTGATAACAAATTGTGGGTTTTTTTTTTTGGTGGGGGGCAAGGGTTGTCTAAAAATATCTTAATTCGACTTCATTGTAAAAGGTATTTTTGCTGAGTATAGAATTCTAGGGTAGCAGTTATTTTCTTTCAGTATTTTACTTATTTATTTATTTATTTATTTAATTTTTATTTTAAGTAGGCTTCACACTCAATGTGATCATGACCCAGAGATCAGGAGTCGCATGCTCCACCAACTGGGCCAGCCACATGCCCCTTCTTTCATCATTTTAAAGATATCATCCTTTTGTTTCTGTTGGTAAGTAAACTATCAGTCTCATAGTTGCTGCTTTTGAGATTTTCTCTTTGTATTTGGTTTTCAGCAGGTTTACTGTAACATATGTAGGCTTAGTTTTCCTTGAATCTACCCTGGTTTGTGGTTCATTGACCTTCTTGATGATTCTTGTCAGTTTGAGAGAATTCTTGGCCAGTTTGCTTTTCAAATAATATTTCTACACATTCTTTCTTTTCTCCTTCAGCCTTATATGACTTTTACCCTCTTTTCTGTTATGCATTAAAAAAAAACAACAACCTGTGCTGCTTCCCATTTCTGGTTCTGCACACAGGGAGTTGGTAAGTTGCCTCTTTGTCCCAACAATAAGTGAAAAGCCAAACACACTGAAAAATCAACAGATCTTCTCAAATCCATAAGAGAAGTGAGGTCACAGGGCACACACTTGCCCCCCCCCCACCCCCCAAATTAGAGACTGACAGGCAAATACAGAGAATCATGAGTTACCAGGTCAGAAACTCAGAGCTGAGATCTCCTTGGGAATCAGTGCTGGGGTAGGAAAACCAGAACCGTAATTGATGAATTGCTGGAGGCTCAGAGTGGGCAGGTCTGAGCTAAAAACTCCAGGGGGACCCCCAGTTGCAGAGGGCTCTGGCTACTTTTGTAAACTTTACCTCCAGAAGCTCCACCAGGTTCTTTCTCACAGTAACAGAGAAAAGTCTCCCGTGCTTCTGGTAGAGGGAGAGGAAAAGGAAACATTTTGAAATGGACCAGAAGACTCTGTTTTTCTGAACAAGACCTGCCCTCAGGGGTTAGTTAACCACAGCCTAACCTGATGGGTATTATTAGAGCCTAACTAACCTGGTGAAGAGAATTATCAAATTCTACCTTACTCTCACCTGCCTGTCCTACCTAAGAGGGAGAGAAAAACTGAGAAACACTTGTTAAGTTCACAGTCTGGAGGCGCAGGCTCACTAAAAACTGAGGCCTTAATCACAGGACTATGGAATATTTGCTGCCTCCCGCGCACCTTACTGCCACGGTATTGAAGTCCTATTTACAGCAGTTCCTTTTACCAGCACAGAATATGTGGCTATCAAGAAAAAATTGCAAGGCATACCAAACGGCAAAAAAGATGATTTAAAGAGATAGAGCAAGCAGCAGAATGAGGCATGGTGGGGATATTGGGATTATCAGACTGGGAATTAAAAAACCGCCATGATGAATATGCTAAGGGCTCTAATGGATAAAGTAGACAGCACGTAAGAACAGATGGGTGACGTAAGCAGAGAGATGAGAATCCCAAGAACGAAGAGGAACACTAGAGATGAAATACACTGTACAGAAAGGAAGAATGCCTCTAATGGGCTTGTTAATAGATTGGATATGGCTGAGGAAAGAATCTCTGAACTTGACGATATCTCAATAGAAACTTCCAGAAATGAAAAGCAAACAGAAAACACCGGGG
>NW_023206638.1:0-522 GCF_002007445.2 Ailuropoda melanoleuca
GCTTGTGTTCCCTCTCTCGCTGGCTATCTCTATCTCTGTCAAATAAATAAATAAAATCTTAAAAAAAAAATGTTTAAAAAAAAAAAAGAAATTGAGGTTCCTATAAATAAACCGACCTGGCCAAGGCTGCAGAGCTGGAGATTTGTGCCGGGTCTGCCTGATACCCAGGCCTGTGCTCTTTCCAGGCGCAGTGCCAGGGGCTTGGGAGCGGGGGGCAGAGCAAGGTGGCTGAGGTGCCAGGGGCTTCCAGGGGCAGAACCCTGTACTCATTAGCCAAGGTTACCCTGGGGCTGTGACAGCCCCAGACAGGGCAGAAGTTTGAGAAAGCTGTGTTGGGCGTTAGGTTGTCTGGTGTCCAAGGACAGGGGTGAGAAGGCACCCTTGATCCTCCCTCTCGACCCTGCCCCCTGGACCCCGTCTGCGCAGCCCTCCCTGGATGTTGTTGGAGGTGGTGATGCCGGTGTTTATGGTGAGCCCAGCATTATGGAAAGCACACCATCGCTTCTAATCCTCGCACAGCCC
>NW_023206639.1:0-522 GCF_002007445.2 Ailuropoda melanoleuca
ATGCCTCTACTTACATTGCTAATAAATGATCACCATCTCATAGGTCTGACCCCAGTATTTATTATTGTATCACTTTACCACCACCGTAGAAATTTGTTGAAAGAATGGATGAATGCAAGTATGGATATTAGAATATCTGTTTGTACAAAAACCTATTGCCCCAAAGCACTGTAATCTTCTTAGTGGAGAATCCCAAAGAACATCAGAGGGAGGACAGCATAATGAGCATGAATAATTCCCACAGCTATCCCAGACAGAAGGGAAAGAAAGAAAGAAATGCAGAGGCAGACATACCCTCCCGGTACTTTAGGCTCACGAATGTGTTTTTGTCAAGAGAGGCTTTGAGTGGAAGCAGGGCAGTATAACCGGGGAGAAGTTGCTTTTCTTGGGGTGTAGTCTCTTGAATAAATTTTGAATCCATTCTCTTAATTTTTAGGTTACTATGGTTTTTCTCTATAACACTTCGACTTGAAGAATTTGGAGAAGGGGGCACATGAAAAGATAGATTTTAATGGAACTCTC
>NW_023206640.1:0-522 GCF_002007445.2 Ailuropoda melanoleuca
GACAAACCCAGCTTTTATCATCTCCTTTGTATATGCTTATTCACAGGTCAGAAATTGTCCAATGGCCTTCTTACTCTCGAATCAAAACAATGAACATTGCTGTGGAAAGAAAAACAACTTCCATTTGGTTTGAGAGAAAGACCCACAAGATGTCTCCGCCTGAGGTGTGAAAGGAAAATGAAGCTGTAGTGTGTAGCTTTGCCTTCAGGTGCCGCCTCCCTCCAACTGCAGTGTGGGGAGTCCTCATGAAGTTGAGCACAAGTTTTTTTTATTTGGACTGCTGCTAAAAATATTTAATACTCATTGTGTGCTGTGTTTCAGGCAATGTGCTGAGTGATTTGAACACATTGTCTCCTGAGTTTTAAAAACAGTCTGGAAGTATGGGGCGCCTGGGTGCCTCAGTCGGGTAAGCGTCTGCTGTAGACTCAGATTATGATCCTGCAGTCCTGGGGTCGTGCCCTGAGTCGGACTCCCAGCTCAGCGAGAAGTCTGCTTGTCCTTCTCCTTCTGCCCCTCCCCCCC
>NW_023206641.1:0-522 GCF_002007445.2 Ailuropoda melanoleuca
TTATCTTGATAAAAATAAATAAATACATACATACATAGTGAATCATTTAATAAATTTTAAAAACCTATGCTCCCAGCTGTACCATAGGGCAAACTTTGTAAGCAGTGATGCTCTCTCTAGGTCCAGAGTTTGAAATCTGACACACAGCCGTGCACAATGGTTTTAGCTCCTGGCTAGGCCATTGACCCTATAATTTATGGATGATTATATCTTTTGAATTTCTAATGATCCTACTGCAAACTTCTCAGCTCAATCAGGAAGAGGGAGCAAACACATGAAGTTGATTTAAACCTCCTTGGTCTGTTGGGGCTGCTGGTCAGATTAAAGCTACAGTACAGGGGGATTTAGTAGGGGACAAGTTTTCCACAGACAACGGTAAGACAAGACAGTCCGTGGTGAAACAGAAACAAGAAAATCCTAGGTCAGAGAAATCACAGGGCTCACACTATGGAGAGTAACTGGCCTCATATTCTCCATCATCATAAGTCTTTGGGTACCTGTTAATTCTCTGATTCAAGTCTC
>NW_023206642.1:0-1171 GCF_002007445.2 Ailuropoda melanoleuca
AAAAAAGAAAGAAGGGCACTATATAATAGTAAAGGGAACAGTCCAACAAGAAGTTATAATTTAAAAAATAAGTTACAATAATTGTAAATATTTGTGCACCCAATATGGGAACACCCTAATACATAAAACTGTTTATAACAAACATAAAATAAATGATCAGTAGTCATACAATAATAGGAGGAGATTTTAACACCCCATTTATATCAATGGACAGATCATCTAAATGGAAAATCAACAAGGAAACAGTGCCTTTGAATGACACAGTGGACCAGATGGTCACAACAGATATATTCAGAATGTTCCATCCTAAAGCAGCAGAATATGCATTCTTTTCATGTGTACCTGGAACATTCTCCAGAATAAATCACATACTAGAACACAGAACAAGACTCAACAAATTAAAAAAGATTGAAGTCAAAGGTGCCCGGGTAGCTCAGTCAGTTAAGTGTCTGCCTTCAGTTTAGGTCATGATCCCAGGGTCCTGGGATCGAGCCCCACATTGGACTACCTGCTCAGCAAGGAGTCTGCTTCTCCCTCTGTCCCTCCCCCNCCCTGGTTGTGTGCTCTCTCTCTAATAATTAAATAAAATATTTTAAAAAATTGAAGTCATACCATGCATCTCTTCTGACCACAATACTGTGAAACTAAATATTGACCACAAGAAAAATCTGAAAAGAGCACAAACACATGGAGGCGCCTGGGTGGCTCAGTCGTTAGGCGTCTGCCTTCGGCTCAGGGCATGATCCTGGCATTCCGGGATCAAGCCCCACATCAGGCTCCTCTGCTGGGAGCCTGCTTCTTCCTCTCCCACTCCCCCTGCTTGTCTCTCTCACTGGCTGTCTCTGTGTCAAACAAATAAATAAAAGCTTTAAAAAACACACACACATAGAGGTTAAACAACATGCTATTAGAGAATGAATGGTTTAAGCAGAAAATAAAAGAAGAAATAAAAAAACACATAAAAAATGAAAATGAAGACACAATGGTCCAAAATCTTTGGAAAGCAGCAAAAGCAGCTCTAAGATGGAAGTTTATAGTAATAATGGCCTACCTGAAGAAGTAATATAAATCTCAAACAAACAACTTAACTCCTCTAAAGAAGCTAGAAAAAGAACAGAAAAACACCAAATGAAAAGAGAAAAAAAAGAAATCATAAAGATTAGAGCACAAA
>NW_023206643.1:0-522 GCF_002007445.2 Ailuropoda melanoleuca
CTCGCCATTTTGGATCAGATAATTATTTGTTGTGCGGGGCTGTCCTGAACATTGTAGGACGTTTAACAGCATCCCCTTTTATAGTTTAGCTCCTAGCCCATATATTCCTCTGCCACATTCAACTGCAAATGCCCAATCCTGGCCAAATCCTACTCTTGGCTCCATGCCTGCACCTGTATAGTTGAATATGACTGAAGAAAACACACAATCATAATATAAACCCATAAGCATCCAGCAGATCCGTAATGCTGATCATTGTCCTACTACATTTTCTAATCTAGTTAGACACTCATTTTCCTACTGTAGTGGTTCTTAACCAAGGTTGATTTTACTCCCTCAGTGGATACTTGCAATGTCTGGAAACTTGTTTTTAAGTTTTAATTCCAGTATAGTTACCACATGATGTTATATTAGTTTCAGGTGTACAATGTAGTCTTTCAACAATTCTATATATTATTCAGCACTCGTCCAGATAAATGTACTCTTAATCCCCTTCACCTATTTCACCCATCCCCCACCCCC
>NW_023206644.1:0-522 GCF_002007445.2 Ailuropoda melanoleuca
GAGGCAGCAGGAGCTGATGGGCTCAGCTGGCGCCCCGAGTTTCTGTCCCCGTGCGTGCAGCCAGGCCTGGGCCCCACTTCCGGCCACGTGCAGAGGGCGGAGCTCAGAGGAGCAGAGTAGGAGAAGGAGAGCGAGTCCCTGGAGCGTCACCCCTGACTTGGGCCTCCACCACCACCACCGCCTGGATGTCGTTAGGGTGACGGTCACGCTTGCGATCCATCGGAGTTCCAGTGTGGCTTCCGGTGAGTCTCACCTCTCGGCTGGAGGCAGCAGATTCAGGGCCTTCTAGAAGCTTGGCCCAGCTGCAGGGGGCAGAGAGCCACCGCTCAGGAGATCCATCCTGAAGGTGGGCTCCGGGATTGGGGAAAGGACCACAGAGCGGCTTGGCATTTTTGGTTCGTATCAGATCCTACCCTCATTGTCCAGCTGCCTCACCCGTAAGAACCTCCTGGTCCGTGAGCCATGGCCACAGAGCCCGTGTGACAAGGCTGTTACCTGTGGGGTGTGGTAAGCAGAGTTCCC
>NW_023206645.1:0-522 GCF_002007445.2 Ailuropoda melanoleuca
GTTGCCTGTGAAGTCTTTGTTTCTATAGATTGTAAATTTCTGTTCTTTATCACTCTTGGGGCCTTTTTACTCTTATAGAAGCCCCCTTAATATCTCATGTAGGGCTGGTTTTGTGTTTACGAATTCCTTCAGTTTCTGCCGATCCTGGAAGGTTCTTATCTCTCCATTAATTCTGAATGACAGACTTGCTGGTAAAGGATACTTGGCTGCATGTTCTTCTCAGATAGAGCTTTGAAAATTACCCTGCCAACACTTCCTGGCCTTCTAGGTCTCTGTAGACAGGTCTGACATTATTCTGATATTTTCCCCTCTGTACATAATGATTTTCTTCTCCCTGGTTGCTTTCAATACTATATCCTTGGATCTAATATTTGCGATTTGCACTTTATCGTGACGTGGTGTAGGTCTGTTGCCATTGACCTTGGGAGGGGTCCTCTCTGCCTCTTGGACGTGAATGCTTGTTTCTTTTGCCAGATTAGGGAAGTTCTCAGCTACAATTTGTTCAAATATCTCTTCCAGACC
>NW_023206646.1:0-522 GCF_002007445.2 Ailuropoda melanoleuca
GTTGTTTAAGCAACTAAGTTTTTAAATGGTTTGTTTACTCAGAATTACATGACTAAAACACAGTGCAAACCGAAGGAGGTAAATGGTACCAGTGGAAAAGTAGAGGAAAGCTGGCAAATGTTAGCACTTCGAGGGGGTGGTTTTCAACATCTCAAAGTGACTTATGGCTGACTTTTTACCCCAGTAAAGGATATGAACAATTATACAAAAGCCTTCCCTGCTAGGAATACAAAGGAGCCAATAAAGTAATAAGTAAGGCAAGGGTTGAGTACCTGACTTGCCCATGAAACTTGAATATTTTATTCTAAATGAGATTTGCATACTCAGATCAAAATTAATGTGAAATCAATTCAGGATTTTTTTTCCCTCACAGACTTCTCTTTTGCCGGTATTTTACAGATTTGGGGTTGGAGGAAAATTTTACTTTGCGGTCTATTTATGGACATCCCCGTCGATGTTGTTTGTTTGTTCTACTTAGAGAATTCATTGATTTTCCACTCCGGGGTATTTTCTGGCGTACCC
>NW_023206647.1:0-522 GCF_002007445.2 Ailuropoda melanoleuca
GGCCCAAGGAGCCGAATGTGGTTCACACGGCTGCAGCAGGAAGTGCTGGGGGGCTCCTGAGGCAGATGGGGACAGACGGTGCTGGACTCGCGGGCCATTTATGAACATCAGGCCTGGCGGAGCAGTGGTGCTCAGAGGCCGAAGTGATCTCTGGAGCTATATTTGCATCTTGAGACGGAGTCCAGGGCAGGGCACAGATGAGGGGAGAAGTGGCGACGTGGCTTCTGGCTGGCGATGCTTGCTTCCTTCCACAGACACCCTTAAGCGGGAGGCAGCTGACTGTTGGACAAGACACTGTCAGTTTCTGATGGATCAAGGGAGCCAGAAGGACAATGTCATTCCTGGTCTCTGGGATTGAGCTCTACAAGCCTCTTCACCAGAGGCCCCTCTGGACGGGGGCAGACCCCCAGCAGTCCTGAGGCTTCTCTTTATTTTAAGACAGAAATAAATCCTGCCCTTGGAGAGTTATCCCTTTGATGCTTGGTTTTGGGCAGAAGAGAATGTACAAACTACCCACTTCCC
>NW_023206648.1:0-372 GCF_002007445.2 Ailuropoda melanoleuca
TGGAACATGAGGTCCAAGATCACATCTGAGGGTCTGTGCTCTGCCCATGGGGACCAGGATACCCCATCAGTTAAGCCAGCTGGATTCTCTGGGTGTTCGGAGACTTGGGAATCTGACCTCCTTCCTTTGGGTCATCCCATCACCTCAGGGCAAGCTATAAATGAGGAGCTTGGCATTGGTAATTACGTAAAGTACTTGCTAATACTAGGGAACAAAGGATGCCCAGAGAAGGAACAATGAATACAGAAGTGATGAAATAAACAAGAAAAGCAGTATATAACTATGAATTGTATCAGGAGTTCTCAGTGGAATCGAAGAAAGCAAACAACGTGAACCTGCTAATTTGTAACCTTACAAGAATCTTTCCCCTAC
>NW_023206648.1:576-1919 GCF_002007445.2 Ailuropoda melanoleuca
CTGTGTGAAAGTTCACTTCCAGCTTCCCCTTCATCCTCCTCTTTCCCATGAGGATTTGGGGTCTGGATGGAGATGGGGGGCACTTCCTGGGGCTTGATCCCCTTTAGATGCCTGTGTAGCAGGGTCTGCATGTCTCATGTTCTGTGGGAAGGGAACACCTCTCTCTCTGACTCAGTTAAATGTGTTCCTCTCTAGAACTATCTGTCTCAGGGTGAGTAAAGGACCATATGGGTTGGATTTTAGGTGTTATTTTTTATTTAAATTCAATTAGCCAACATATAGTACATCATTAGACTCAGATGTAGTGTTCAACAATTTATCAGTTGCATATAAACATTTCTGTTCCATGGATGTAACTAGACGGTATCGTTCTGAGTGAAATAAGTCAATCAGAGAAAGACAAATATCATATGTACGTGGAACATAAGAAAAAGTGCAGAGGATTATAGGGGAAGGGAGGGAAGACTGAATGGGATGTCCTCAGACAGGAAGACAAAACAAGAGAAACTCCTAATGATAGGAAACAAACTGAGGGTTATGGAAGGGAGGTGGGTGGAGGGATGGGGTGACCGGGTGATGGGCATTAAGGAGGGCACTTGATGTGATGAGTACTGGGTGCTGTACGCAACTGATAAACTATTGAACACTACACCCAAAACTAATGATGTAGTTTGCGTTGGCTAGTTGAATTTAAAAAAAATTTAAAAGAAGAGGAAAAGAAGAAACACATACCCACTTAACACCCAATCCCTCTGCCTTGCTATACACATGGATGAGCTTGTCTCCTTGTAAATACTTGAGTATAGTTCCTAAAACCCCCTTTTGGAGATGGAGACTTGGGCCATCATTTCCAGGACCCATATCTGATTAGAGGGAAAGAATGACCCTAACCACGCAAGCAATCACGGTCTGGACCCTGGACTGCTGCCTCATCCTCCAGGTATGTGAACAGCTGAATCTGAAGGTTAAAATTGCAGCCCACAGTTGAACAGCCTGACAAGAGAACACAAGAGAACCTTCATGAGGTTTCCAAATCTTCATCAACTCCAGCACAAACCCACTCAAGTAATTGGGGCTGGAGAACAGTTCAGGCAGAACTCAGCCTAGATCACTAGAAACAGGTTCAGTGGGTCCTCACACCATGCACCATGAGGACACCAAGAACTAATGACTGTCACCAGGGCTCAGGATCTTTTAATGCTTTCCTTTCTCAGCAGGGACCCAAAAGCAAATCAACTGGGGTGCTCCCAGAAGAAATCGGCATCAGAGGCGGAGGCCAGCATGCTGGGTCTCCATCCTGCAGACAGCCATGCAGATGCTGTGGTCCCTCCTCTGCCTTCTGG
>NW_023206649.1:0-523 GCF_002007445.2 Ailuropoda melanoleuca
GCTTGTGTTCCCTCTCTCGCTGGCTGTCTCTGTCTCTGTCAAATAAATAAAATCTTAAAAAAAAAAAAAATGCAGCTTTCCGATGAGACCACCAAGAGAGCAGAGGCATAGCTGGTGCAGATAGGATTTCAGTTTGAACACCAGTTCACCCTGTGTTTGGAGCAGAAGGAGCATAGGGGCCCTTCCACATTTCGTGCCTGCCTGTGATACAGCCTGAGTCAGTGGAGCCCCTAGAGATAGCAGCTGTAGCCCCAGGTGGTAAATATATGACAGCAGCTTGATCTATCGACCAGGGTAAGAGGGGGTTCTGGCCTAAATGAAAATTCATGAAAAATTGATGAAGTCCCCAGATTATGTTTTCTGTTTCCTTTTCTCAGCACTATACCAGTGTAGAGAGGGAAGATTAAATGAGGTGCTGAATGCTTTAGTGGCAAGGAGGTTGTGGTTCAAAGGTCAGGGGTCACAGAGAAACTGATCTATTTTTTTGTTGTTGGTTTTTTTTTTTTTTTTTTTTTTTTTTTTC
>NW_023206650.1:0-523 GCF_002007445.2 Ailuropoda melanoleuca
ATCGAGCCCCACATCAGGCTCCTCTGCTATGAGCCCGCTTCTTCCTCTCCCACTCCCCCTGCTTGTGTTCCTTGTCTCACTGGCTGTCTCTCTCTCTGTCGAATAAATAAATAAAATCTTTAAAAAAAAAAAGAAGCTTCTGGTTGTGGAATGAATAAGTCACAGGAATAAAAGGAACAGCATAGGGTGCATAGCCAATAATATTACAATGATATTGTAATAAGTACTATATGCTGCCAGATACTACACCTGTGATGAGCACAGCATAACGTACAGAGGAGCTGAATTACAACACAGTGACCTAATGGAACATTGTGTGTCACCTATCCTCAAATTAAAAAAAAATTTAAAAACATATGAAATGCTCAAGCCCTTCTATTTCACTTGGTCCCAGTGGAAGGCAGAATAATGTCCCCCGAAGACGTCCACACCTTAATCCCCAGAACCTGTGACTGTATGATCTCATATGACAAAAGGGGCTTTGCCTTAAGATTAAGTCAAGAATTTTGAGACAGGGAGATTA
>NW_023206651.1:0-523 GCF_002007445.2 Ailuropoda melanoleuca
AAAAAAAAAAGTACTTCTGAGGTCAAGTTCACAGCCAAAAGGAACAACTGAGAGTACAATGAAAGATTCAACGTGTCATATGACACGGGAACTTTGAAGCCACCTGTTAATGAAGGATTTGGATTTTATCACATTCTACATGAAAAATGGTGTAACAAAGGTACAAGAGAAAGAACCACAATTCAGTTATAATCATTTTGCTTCAGCAACTCCACCGCCCCCTGTGCAACATGCCTTTTTCCTGATGATTGGCATCTCCACAAGTGGAAATGCAGTGCACACGGGAAAGAACGTGAACACCTCTGAATTATGATACTAATCGAAGGCATAATCAAGCACCCAACATATAACGAGGACACTGACCTTCAAATGCAATACACCAATTTTCAAAAATCCACAATTATTGTTCACATTACTTGTCAGCCAAAATGAATCCAATACCATGTACAAAATCATACATTATATCTTAAGAGGAATATGCAGATTTGCATTTCACTTTGATGGCAATCTGGAATCAAACCAG
>NW_023206652.1:0-523 GCF_002007445.2 Ailuropoda melanoleuca
AAAAAAAAAGAACATGTTATTTAAGAATAATGGTTGTAACAAAGAATTTTTTCCTTTAGTGTGTAATGAGCACTTTGATTTTAAAGTTGAGTGCTTCCAAATAACACGATTGTTGTCAGGTACATACCTCGCCCTGAAGTAACTGAGTAAAACTACAGGTATCATCTCAAAACGGGTCATGGAAGGATCACGAGAATGAAGCCATAAAAGCTCTCTCCTCTTTCTTTCCAGTGGTTGTAGAGTGTCTGAATTTCCTTCTACTGATCTTACCTTTGAGGCAAGTCAATGACATTTTGAGGAGGATTAAACTCATTAGAACATTATTAATCATCCAAACCAGAGTAATACTCAATTGTTTATTCTATCATGCAGCCAAAGAAAATCATTGAAGAGAATGGTATCTGGAAGAATCACGGTGGTCCCCCCTACCCCGCCCAACTGCTGATCCATGTAGATCATTTTGATTGAGCCATTTGATTCTAGGTGGAGGGCATAAATTGCTCTTTCTTAACCTTTTTTTTTT
>NW_023206653.1:0-523 GCF_002007445.2 Ailuropoda melanoleuca
AAAAAAATACAAGTATTCAGTATCTTTAAGATCAAAATTGAAATGGGTAAGAATTTCTAGAACTAAAAAGCTGCATTCAAACTAAACAAGAATAGTAACATGGGACTAAATGAACTAAAAAGATGTATAGTTTTGTGACTCTTTGAAACTTTCTCTTAAGATATCCATGACTTAGAGAAACATGATAATTCATTTGTGAACAAATTCAAGCCTTTAACTTGTCTGTCTACCTGAACCCTCTGAAATTCAAAAGGTCTCAGTAAGTTTTCTTTCTTCCGGGTAATCATAACCATTTGCATAAATTCAGCAAGAATCTGCTCTCCTTGTAACAGGACACCATTGGAAACACTGGTTATTTTACCAAGGCTTTGACTGGAATGTCCTATCTGAGAGAGACATGCATAGACTCAGATATGACCAGACAGCTTTAAGGAATCAAGGTCGACCTTATGAAACCTGAAGCCATGAAGCCCCTTGGAACTGTTGGCCTGATACCTTGCTTACAGAGTTCCCAGCAGCCTCA
>NW_023206654.1:0-1119 GCF_002007445.2 Ailuropoda melanoleuca
TATCTATTTATCTTTATAACAAAACTAATCTGTCTTCATTATCAGAGCCTAAATCTAAGTGTTAAAATCAGGTAGTGTAAATCTTCTGTGTCATCTAGAGTTCCCCAAGGAGAAGATGCCAGGAAATAATCAGACCTGCAAGACATTTACTGTGGTAAATACCTGTAAAGGATAAATGGGAGGGGGAAGGAGTCATTGATAAAGGCCTTCAGACTGGGTTGAAACTCTCGACACCTAAGAAAGAAGAGAGAGAAGGAAGGACACAGTAGGAAAATCTCAGACTACAGCACAGTTCTAAAAAGTCTCTGTTAGTATGACAGGAAGTCCCTGAGCAAAGAATGCCTATCAGAAGACACCTATGTTATGCCAATATTGGCCAGCTCCTGTACGACCCATCATGCTAAGCCATTGGCTGGGGACATCTCAGTGAGCATGGACTCTGCCGGAACCCAATGGTGAATCCAAAGGAGCATCAGTTATAGACTTTTAGCCAACAATGCTCCCCACAGCTGATTCTCTTGAAGAGATGGGCAGCACCTCCCTATGACTGCCACAGTCCACTCCCCAGAACAAATTATACCCCAAAGTTCTTTCCGATTTATTTATTATTGTTATTTTATTATATTTTATTAATTGTTATTTTAGCAATAAACATTTTGTTGTTATTCAAGCAAGATAATCCAATTCAACAAATATTTCTTGTCCTCCCAATACATCTGACATTCTAAATATACAAATGACAAAAACATTGAGAAATAGGAAAACTATAGGAAACAGTATCTACTTCAAATGCTTATTATCTTCTTGGTGAGACAAAGTGCTACGGTCAAATGTTGAAATCCTAACCCCCCAAACATATTAGGATGTGGGGCCTTTGGGAGGTGCTTAAGTCATGACAATGGAATTCTCATGAGTGTGATTTGTGCCTTATAAAAGAAGCTCCATGTAGATCACTAGTGCTTTCCACCATGTGAGGATATAATGAGAGGTGTATGACCTCACAGAGTGCCCTCAGCCATTCATACTGGCACACTGATCTTGGACTTAAAGCCTCCAGAACTGTGAGAAATAAATTTCTGTTGTTTATAAGCCACCAACTCTGTGGTATTTTGTTATAAC
>NW_023206655.1:0-523 GCF_002007445.2 Ailuropoda melanoleuca
CTAGCCTTTTTAAAAGTAACTTTTGTCCCGAAGGTGAGGTAACTGTGAAATGGGAAAAAGGAAATACCGTATTTTTCCAAGGTGCTAGGACTCAATGATTACTGCTCAAAGTAGGGACTGAAATGAGTTGTGTCATCTATCTGTTCAGTTATGTGAATCATGAGTAGGGAAAACCCTACCAAACTGGTGAAATGACATATAAGAGGCATTTTTATGTAATGACAAGTTCAGAAGATAGCAGATCAGAGTGCTGTACTTCTGGGCACTGTATGTACACTTAGACGAGAAGAGGGAAGGAGGGCAAAAGATGAGGTCAAATATTTTCTTAACAAGAGTTTTTCAGATTTTTTTAGGAAGTCAAGTCTTGTTCAGTTACTTCTGATTCTCATTAGCCTGGCTGTGTCACATTGTCTTAGCTGCAAAAAGGCTAGGAATTTGAGTACAGTCTGTCCAGCCTCTAGCAGAAACCAGCATGGCTGAATCTGGTTTAAACGGGTATTCAGAGAGCAAACCTTCCTGCTTC
>NW_023206656.1:0-523 GCF_002007445.2 Ailuropoda melanoleuca
AATCAATGCACAGAAGTCAGTTGCATTTCTATACACTAACAATGAAGCAGAAGAAAGAGAAATCAAGGAATCGATCCCTTTTACAATTGCACTGAAACCTGTAAGATACCTAGGAATAAATCTAACCAAAGAAATAAAGGATCTGTACCCTGAAAATTATAAAACACTTATGAAAGAGATTGAAGAAGACACAGATAAATGGAAAAACATTCCATGCTCATGGATTGGAAAAATAAATATTGTTAAAATGTCCAAGCTACCCAAAGCAATCTACACATTTTCAATGCAATCCCTATCAAAATACCATCAGCATTTGTCACAATCCTAAAATTTGCATGGAACCAGAAAAGACCCCCAATAGCCAAAATAATATTGAAAAAGAAAAACAAGCTGGAGACATCATAATTCTGGAATTCAAGCTGTATTACAAAGCTGTAATCATCAAGACAGTGTGGTACTGGCACAAAAACAGACACATAGATCAGTGGAACAGAATAGAGAACCCAGAAATGGACCCACAACT
>NW_023206657.1:0-523 GCF_002007445.2 Ailuropoda melanoleuca
ACCCAGTGTACTTGGAACTTGGCTCTTTTTCTGTATCTCTGGCTGCGGCAATTCCTGTCTGCATCTCTTGGAGTAACTTTGCCCTCAAACAGGAACATAGTGGATTTCTCTATCCCTCCCAAGCGTGTGTTCTTGCTAGCATTCAGGTTGGAGTGCATGTACTCTCATACTGGGGAGTTTCTACCTAGTAGGCATTTGCAAAAGACAGAAAGGTAATTAATTTCCCAAAGTAATGCTCAGTATACTTCTGTCCTCAGATTACTGGCACTCTGCCAGCTACCTTCTAGTCAATAATTAATTAATATCTCAGTGGCAACTGATGAAATTCAATATTCATTCTTATTAAAAACCCTAATAAACAAGTAAACCTTTAATAAACTAGAAACAGAAGATGGGGTACCTGGCTGGCTCAGTCAGTAGAGCATGCGACTCTTGATGTCAGGGTCATGAGTTCCAGCCCCACACTGGGCGTAGAGCTCACGAAAAAAAGACGAAGAAGAAAATGTTTATAAAATAATATAAA
>NW_023206658.1:0-523 GCF_002007445.2 Ailuropoda melanoleuca
AAACTTTTAAGAAACTATTATCCTCAATTGTAATATTGGTCTTTTCAAAATCCTCTCATGAGAGAACAAAATCATCCCTGTCCCTGGGATGGTAGGAAGAAGCATCACTACATCCTGGAGGAATGGAGCTAGCTGACCTTGGAAATGTGTCAGTGGGAAAAGGCAGATAAAAGCATGTGGTTTTAGCGAAAAGTAATAACGAGGGGTTTTTCATTCTTGGGGCAATCTGTAGAGAACATTCTTTTCTTCAAGAAACATATGCTCAATTATCAGGAAAGAAGTTATAGACAAGGAAGGAGAATCTCGCTTTTAGTTCAGCTTAAAGCTCAGATTTAAAGATGAGAGATGGGTATTTTTCTCAGAGATTTTTAAAATTTAAAAGAATGTGAATGTTAGGAAATATTACAGTTATCCTTTGTCGTAACATAGATGTAACCACTTGGCAAATTTCTACTAGAAAACATTTCAAAGGCTGATGAGTTGAGAAGGGTTTGGTTTGGAAATCATATTTTTAAATTTACCT
>NW_023206659.1:0-3014 GCF_002007445.2 Ailuropoda melanoleuca
TTTCCAAAACTAGGGAAAAGAATTTTTTTTTTTTTTTTTTTTTTTTTTACATTTTATTTATTTATTTGAGGGTGGGAGAAGCAGACTTCCAGCTGAACAGAAAGCCTGACGTGGGGCTCGATCCCAGGACCCTGAGATCACAAACCGAGCCGTAGGCAGACACTTAACTGACTGAGCCACCCAGGCACCCTGGAAAAGGAATTCTTGGTTTACTGTTCAGTGGCACAGATCATCTCACAGTGGAGGAGAGCTAGTCTTTGTGTCCCCTTTATATAAAAACTCTTATTTCCCAGCGTTGGGGTAGATAGAGACACAGGCAGAGTAACTGCTGCATTTTGTCTTAACGGACTAAAACCACCTTAGTTCATCGCTTACCTCCTGTTAACTCATTTGCTCTGTAAAGGGAGACTTGCTCAGCTATTTGGGCAACTTTGTAAACCTTCTGTGTTGTTTGGCACAAGGCATTGTTGTGCCAAAGGCACAAGGCACAAGGCAATCCTCATTTCCTTCACACTGATGGATGAAATGGGAAGGAGGTTGAATAAGCTCCCTTTTTTTTTCTTAAATGACACAAATATTAAATTGACAGATACACTCTTAGGAGGTTCCAGTCCATTTCAGGAAAGTGTTGATATGAGGTCTTTAAAGGTCAACAGTCCTATTAGAGAGAGGGAGACCACTGGGGAGTCATGAGGAAAAGAAAAATGAGGGAAATGTCTGGATTCAATAGGAAATTGGAGTTGCTGAGAGCATTTTAAGAAAAACGCTTGCTTTTTGACCAGCAGTGTCTTTTTGTTCAAAGGGACTAGAAACTTCATACTTTCCCTGAAATGTAAGAGAACTGCAGTGTAAGAGAACTACAGACCTATCTCCACAACTTTTTTCTCTTTATATAATCTTGCCGTCCTGCCAGAGCTAGCGAGTGAGGGTTTTTACATGGGAACTGGTCTTACGGAGTGTTCATGCAGAACTGGGTGAGGCCCCGTGTTCCACGCATGCAGAGCAGGGAAGCTCCCACTCTGGGTGGATGAAGGTGTGTGGACTGCCCCGTGTGTCCCATCCATGCTTCCAGGAAGCTCACATAATCCTGAGAACTGAGGATATATTCCTTAGATACCAGGCTACTGGGAACCTAGACATTGTGTCTGGTTTTATTTTTAGGTTATCAAATGTGGGGTTTTCCTAGCTTCACTTAACACGTCTGGAGGACAGAGCTGTTTCAGTCAGGCACAGCTCTGCTGCTCTTAGAAACATTGAGGATGGATTTCCTTGTTGGTACCTGGTACTCACGAGAGATGAAAAACTGATAATTTGGCTGCTGGCAAAATTCCACTGCAACGGCTAATAGAGAATTCTGGAAAGACGCCAACAGCAGCCAGATTGCATGAAGTACTTAAACTACTCTTTAAGATCAGTTCTGCAGTTGGGAACTTGAAATCAACCGCAGAGCTACCTTCCAGTTTCCAGCCTATTCTGCTCTGTGTTTCTCTTGTCTTCTGTCATTTCCCTCAAATGTTATCCCAAAGGGGATTCTCTCTCTGTGTATCTCTCGCACACAGACATGCTTCTGTGAAAATGCCATAGTACTTTAGAATTTAACACTTTCACATGTGTTATCCCTTGCCTTGTACAAATATTAATGATATGATGATATTACCTATACTAATGATATTCATGGTTCAAGAGAAACACCAAAGGAATCATAGTATGGACTATCTCCTACGTTGCATTGCAGACCATGGCAGGAGAGGAGAGCTAGGTATCACAGACCTGGGCTATAGCCCTGGCTCTGTTCCTCAGTATCTCCCTGACCTTGGGCCCATTTTAAATTCCCTGCAATGTAGTTTCTTTACCTTTAAACCAGTGCTTCTAAACTGAGGGTGATTTTGCCCCTAGGAGATATCTGACAATGTCTGGAGATATTTTTTATTGTCACAACTGGGGAGATGCTGTTGACATCTAGTGAGTAGAGGCCAGGGACATTGCTAAACCTTCCGAGTATACAGGACAGCTCCCATAAGAGAGAGTTATCCAACCTAAAATGTCAATGAGGTTGAGATACCTCGCTTCAAGATGTAAATAACGTCTACCCCATTCATCACAGGAATATGATGGGACTCGGATATATATGACAACATAAAGTGGCCTTCCATGTCTGATATTAATACCATTTGGCATAGGGTGTAGAGACACCACATTGAATCTAGAGAAGAAAATGGATTTATTCTCCTGGATTAAAAGGCATAGATGAAACTATCAGATCAAAATATAGTCAATGCCTCCACTAAATCTTGCTCCATAATTGTGATTTTAAACCAATTCTCTGAACATAGGAGAAACAAGGAAAAATTATTAATCTTAGAAGAAACCTACCATTCAGGGACTAATATAGATAAAAGAAATTGGAATCCATGCAACTAATAGACTTTTCTATTAGCATACAGTTATAACACATCTTTCCTAATAGAAGTGAGCTTAAAATAATAAGTTGTTTGGATCACGTTAATTAACACTGAGCTAGCTCTATTAGATTTGCACCTGAGGTTGGGTTCATTTTACCAGTACTGATGAATATCAAACTTAACAATATGTAGCCACATTATATTAGAATAAAGTATGTTTTACATTGAAGGCAAATTTTAGACTAGACTCTTAATAATGATCTTTTATATTAGCTCAGATAACTAGAGATAGTAAAAAATGAATTAAATTTCAACGAGCCAAACTACAACATCAGCTATAATAGTAATGAGAATTAATTCTTTTTGTAGCTTTTATTGTGCAGTGGCCTCATATGTATATATATAACTCTGGAGTTTACAAGTCATTTTCACAGATATTGCTTCTTTCCTTATTTTTGCAATGCAGTCCTCTTAAAATTTTAACTTGAGATTCATGGAAAAGATCTGAATTTCTTCACAGAATTTTATTTACAGGAGCATTTTTGTTGGGAAAGAGCATGAAATCTTTATCAAAATTTCAATAAGGTTTGTTATCCAAAAAAAAAAAAAAAA
>NW_023206660.1:0-523 GCF_002007445.2 Ailuropoda melanoleuca
AAATACCAAACAGTACTATTAAGCACAATGTATAGGAGTTGGGATAAAAGAAGCAAGCCCCGGGGGGAAAAAGCAAGATTGATAAAGCTGCAGAACGAATGCCCTGAAGCACCCCATTCAGGAAGCCTCGGATAAAGCCCTGGAAAGGGATCGACCTTCACAAGCAGGAAGGTCAACATCTGGCAACAGGCGTCTGGTAAGAAGGGTAAAACTACTGGAGAAGAGGAGGGGCTAAGCTCTGCTCTTCCATGAGCTGGTCTGCAGGCTGCACACCTCCCCCGGGACTTCTGCACGTTACAGCTGGAGGCTCACGCCCTTTGCCAACCTCTCCCCGTCTCCCTGTCCTCCCCCCAGCTCCCGATAACCACCATTCTACTCTGGGCTTCTGTGACTGCCACTATTTATTTGTTTGTTTGTTTGTTTGTTTATTTATGATTTTATTTATTTGAGACAGAACGAGATCAAGTGGGGGGCGGGGGGAAGAGGGACAAGCAGACTCTGCATTGCACGCGGAGCTGCAAAG
>NW_023206661.1:0-523 GCF_002007445.2 Ailuropoda melanoleuca
AAAGCCTTTTGGGTGAAAGAGGGAATCACTATAAGCTAAGGAGCTGTATTAAAAAGAACATCCCTTTTCATTCACTTATTCAGAAGAGTAGTGATTCTTGGAGATACCTCATTTGGCACAGGAATGCAGACAAGGGACTGAATAAATTAAATGATTGCCACTCATTTATTATTGGCTTGGTGAAGAGATCTTGCATTCTCCAGGACCTGTCCTAGCAGCATGGGGAAGCTGTCACTCTCCAGTTGTCTCTGAACTATAATTCCCACTATAAGCATTGGTGAGCAATGCTGGGAATTACAGTTCAGCAACATCAAGGGGCCGTGTTCCCGACCTGGAAATTCTAGCCATGGTTCTGTTTTACAGGGCTACTCTTTTTGCTGCTCTGGACCTAAAACACGGAGGCTGCTTTAATGGTTTTTCGTTTTTTCCCCTTCTGCCCCATTACTGGTGTGATGTCATTTCAGCTCCCAACACAACAAAGGCTGTGCCATGGAGATACATTTATGCTGTGGGGCTGTTTTCT
>NW_023206662.1:0-523 GCF_002007445.2 Ailuropoda melanoleuca
CCTTATCTAACTCTGTTTGACATTGCTAATAACTACAAAAGCAATAATGAATCTGAGATACAATCATATCTCTGGCAATGATTATTTCTCTTTGTTATTTTGAGAATGTAACTTTTAGTATAGGTAGACTTCTACAACCAGAAAGACTACCTACCTGGGTTAACTTATTTTCCTATAAAATCAGACATTCTATGGTTAGTTTTGGATAAACAAGTTGTCAAGAACTGTAAAGGATCTTGCCAGTTTAATAGTTACTCTGACTCAGTTTCTTGCTTGGTAGAAAAAGACATACAAATTCTCCATCAGAGCCAAAGGAATATATCAGAAGTAGCTCATAGAAGTAGCATTAAACAGTGTCAACATTTTCTTGTCCTGGTGCCCTGAGTCGTAGTTCCTACAGGACAACATAAAGGTGAGACATGCACACACAGTGGGTTGAGTTACTGAGAGGAACCCTGGGCACAGGAAATCAGAATCTTAGACAATGGTCAGTAAGCACACCTACCTGTGCTCCAGGAAGAAA
>NW_023206663.1:0-523 GCF_002007445.2 Ailuropoda melanoleuca
TACAATGTTGTATTGTTCAGATATATATGTAGTGAATCAACAATACTATACATTAGGCATTGCTCAGCACAGTGGGTGTAGTCAACATAAAACATTATTACAATGTGATTGACTGTATTTCCCTGTGCTGTACTTTTCTGTTTTTCTTCTTTTTTATTTTATTTTAATTCCAGTATAATTAACATACACTGGTGTTATATTAGTCACAAATATACAACATAGTGATTCAACAGTTCTATACATTACTCAGTACTCATCATAGAAGTGTACTCTGAATCCCCTTCACCTGTTTCAACCACCACCACCCCATCCACCTCTCCTCTGGTAACCATCTGTTTGTTCTGTTTGTTAAGTCTGTTTTTTGGTTTGTCTTTTTTTTCCTTTTTCTGGTCTCTTAAATTCCACATATGAGTGAAATCATATGGTATTTGTCTTTCTCTGACTGACTTATTTTGTTTAACATTATATTCTCTAGATCCATCCATGTTGTTGCAAATGGCATGATTTCATTCTTTTTATGGCT
>NW_023206664.1:0-523 GCF_002007445.2 Ailuropoda melanoleuca
CTCAGAAGCAAAAAAAAAAATTGTGCTTATTTTTTTTTTTCCTTTTTTAAAAAGAGAAAAATCCTGGAATAGGTTCTTAAGGAAAAGTGCTCAGGGTATAAATAGATTTAGGGTTATTTCAGGGGTTGTGGAACCTGGCCTTTTTGGTTTCACTCGAAACCCCCTGTTGGCATGCCAAATCGACAAGGCTGATGGGAGTTGTGATCCAAAGGACCCATGATTCCCACCTACGTCTTTCCAGGCCTATGGAAACAGTTCTAATTCTCCACGGGAGTAATGGGAAAACGGAAGGATGGAGGGTTTTTTTGTAAAAAAAAAAATTAAAAAAATCGAATAATAAACTGCCACCATTACCATAATACATGGGAATTCTTTTTCGTGACGGCTGCTTTATCATAAAATTTCCCCCGAGATGTAAAGTCCATTTTCTTTCCTTTCTTTCTTTTTTTTTTTCCGGTTGTCGTCCAGTTCCTCTTCCCCCTTCCCTTTATTTCTTTCCACCTTTGTGTCTGTTGTAAAAATG
>NW_023206665.1:0-523 GCF_002007445.2 Ailuropoda melanoleuca
GGGAGGGGAGGGGAGGGAAAAAAGAAAGAAAAAAAAAGAAAGAGAAAAAAAGAGTGCAGTGGGGAGAAATCATCAATGAAATATTTAAAGAAAATTTCATACAACTAAAGGACATGTGTTTCAAGATTGAAAGGTCCCACTGAGTGACCAGTACAAGGGAAAAAACCAGACTCATATCACAGCATATTATGGAAAATTGAAAAACAGTGAGGACAGAGAGAGCATCTTTTTCAGGGCTTTTATTTCCTATTTGGAGAATACCAAAGGGTGGAATATATGCCTCCCTTAGTACTTTCAAAAGGAAAACACAGAGAAATAAAAAAGACTGAATATCAAATGGCTTTATACTTTCCAAGAGCAACACTAAAAGCTACAAACCATTAGAGTAATGCCTTAAAACCTAGAAGAAAAATTGATTCCAAATCTATGATTCAATACCTAGCTAAACAATAAATAAAATGAAGGCTGTAATTAAAACCTTTTGAAACATAAAAGTTTCCAAAAATATAGGTATGCGTATATC
>NW_023206666.1:0-2316 GCF_002007445.2 Ailuropoda melanoleuca
ACAGACTAGAAGAGGTAGTAATAAATTGATGTTTTAAGCCACTTAGTTTTTGAGTGATTTTTTTTTAAAGAGTTTATTTATTTATTTGACAGAGAGAGACAGCCAGCGAGAAAGGGAATACAGGCAGGGGGAGTGGGAGAGGAGGAAGAAGCAGGCTCCCAGCAGAGGAGCCTGATGCAGGGCTAGATCCCAGAACGCCGGGATCACACCCTCAGCCAAAGGCAGAGGCTTAACAACTGAGCCACCCAGGCGCCCCTTGGTGATTTGTTATATGGCAACAGATAACCAGAATAATTTGCTACCTTGAAAGGAGTCCAGATTATGTTGTAAAGGGTGAAAAGTAAATTGCAAAATAACATATAGGTACAATTTTTGAAAAAGAAAATTTTGTATGTTTTATCCATATATACACAATATATTTACACAGAATATAATTGTAATACCATCTGTTACCTGACTAACTTTAAGGAATCAATATNGTAATTGTAATACCATCTGTTACCTAACTAACTTTAAGGAATCAATATTAGAGGGCCTTCTACTTTTTAGGTATATATTATATGAATGCTCTTCAACAAATATTTTTAATATTGGCTTAATTTTTTTAATGAGAAAAATATGTCCTGCATTTATTTTCTTTCAGAGTAATAAATCTGTAGTATATATTTACACTACAAAAGAATAACATGCTCTGCCCTTAAAAAAACCAAGACACTAAGTTTACTCTATTACAAGATTCTTATTGAAAAGAGATTATATTGACACATATGCTGGTAATTCTTTTAATATCTAGAATAAAAACAAATTCGAATTATCAAAGAAAAATCAAGTTGTCAGCAAAGGAAAAAAAAGCAAGAGTGGCTTCAGGAGTCATACTAGATCACAGAAGAAAAATGAACCAACAAACTTAGAAGGTAAAATGTTGTCACCTGGGGTTTATTCATTCATTTGTTGGTTGTTACCATGTATGAAAGTAAGAGAAAAAAATATTTTCCTAATGAAACAGGTGAGAAAAAAATACTCAAAGACTTATGTCAGGAAATTTAAGGGCACCTGGGTGGCTCAGTCCATTAAGTACCTGTCTTTGGCTCAGGTCACGATCCCAGGGTCCTGGGATCAAATCCTGCATCGGGCTCCCTGCATCAGGCTCCCTGATTAGTGGGGAGTCTGCTTCTCCCTCTCCTTCTGCCCCTCTCCCCCATGCTCTCTCTCTCTCACTCTTTCTCAAATAAATAACTGAAATTGTCTAAAAAAAAAAAAAGAAATTTGAAAAAAGAATGGAATCAAAGCTAAGAACTCTAGAGAGGAATCAAGAACCCAGAAAGAAGGCAGAGGCATTGTTGTGAACCTGACAGTCTCTGTTGCCTTTCCTTTCAAAATTTCAACTGACTTCCAAGTAGCTTTGGACCAAAAGGCCAAAAAGAAAGTAACATCTCAAGGATTTTTGAGATTTTTGAGAGTATCATAGCATAGAGAGAACATAATCAGGTTTCAGCCCTACTGAGACAGCTAGGACCCAAGGGACCAAAATGCACAGGAAACGAAACCTCAGAAAAGGGAAAGCATCCTTCGGATCTACTTTCCCCCTAAAGAAATAGGCCTCCTTTGAAGCTGCATGTGGTGAAAGGTCAAGAAAAGAAACTCAGCAACAGCTAAGTGACTTCACAGTGAAAGAGGAAGTGCAGGGATCTCACAACATATGCAAGACAAAAATTGGAGTTTACAACCTACCAAGGAGGAAGGGCACTGATAAACACCCAGGGTTTCAGGCAACGCCCTTGAAAGACTACATTCATGAAGACAAGGGCAAACCAACAGCCTTCAGAGAATCAAATCCCTCTTCAAATTTTCTCAATTACTGGTCAGCAAAAGGTGATCTGCATGTGTTCTAACTGCAAATTTAAATCTCTCTGAGGGGACAGAAGAACATGTAGAGACACTATAATATTTCATATGTAATATCTGACATTTAATAAAAAATTGCCAAGCATGGCAGGTGACAGGGCCAAATGAAGACAAAACAGACAAGGNAGGTGACAGGGCCAAATGAAGACAAAACAGACAAGGAAAATAGAGGTGATCCAGATACTGAGATGTATAAAACAAACACTAAAACAATTGAGATAAAGTTTCAAGAAAATAAACAATAAGACAAAGAAATTCGCCACAGAAGAAATAGAATATATATTAAAAATGTAATTAAATAATAATTCTGGAACCAAACAAAAATACAATAACTCAATAGATATTCTTTTTTTTTAATTTTATTTTATTATATTGTGTTAATCACCATACAGTACATCCCCAGATTCCGAT
>NW_023206667.1:0-523 GCF_002007445.2 Ailuropoda melanoleuca
AACCAAAAATTAATAAAGGAAAGACTACATATCACTAAGTATTTTAAATTATATAATAAAAAGAATAAACTTAACTGATAGAATCTAAGTAAAAATAATCCTGTCTCAGAAAAAAAAATTTTTTTAAACATTTTTAAATAATTAAAAATCAGTGTAATCATATAAAACTGTCCTCAGTAATACATTACCTATGATGGATTCCTTGCTATACAGGTATTACACATTTCTAAGTGAAGACATCGACAAGGTGTTATGGACCTTACATTCTAGCCACAAGGGAAACTGTTATAGCAAAATCATCCAGTTCATACTTTAATTATAATTAACTTAAATTCTTTCAAAAAAGGAAGTCAAAATCAAACTTAAGAGGATTTCTACATTCCAAAGATGTAGACCCTAATGTCAAATAATTCTCTTCATGGTAAATAATACACTTATCAACTAAGAGATAGGACATTTCTTCCCCAGAGCATCTTCATAGCATTTGTCATCTCAGAATTTCTCAGAGTGTAGATCAGTGGGT
>NW_023206668.1:0-523 GCF_002007445.2 Ailuropoda melanoleuca
TACTGAAAAGAACACTAATGAATTAACACAGGTACATCCCAATTTAGAAACAAATCACATTTCAAAACTCTATTTCCAAATTGGTGATTTAAAATTGAGGGTCCATTCTCTCACAGAAATAACGGTGTAAATGCCGGCGACATTCCCTTGCTAGCTAACAAACTTCTATGAAGCTCATAAGACAAATGTGTCGTGATGAGCATTGGGTGTTACACACAACTGATGACTCACTGAATACACACGATAATAAATAGGTACATCGATGAACCCTCATTCTGTCCTTATGTTTGGCCCAGAATTGTTTGCTGAGTGGACTGTGTCTTTAGTGTCCCTCAGCCCCGCTCAGAGCAGGAGTGAAATGACCCCATGTCAGGGATGAGGCCTGGTGAGATGGTGCTGGGGAGCGGCCGTCGACATGGCTCTGGTTCTGTCATTCATCAGCCTCAAGGATTAGCTTTATTCTGTGATCTACCAGTTGCCCAGCCTGATGCCTATCTTAGGCAGAGGTCAAGAAAATTAAAAA
>NW_023206669.1:0-523 GCF_002007445.2 Ailuropoda melanoleuca
GAGATCAGCAGGTAGTGATGTCAAGATTCTCAGAATCAGTGGTTTATATTCTTTGTATTTTTGGAAGGTCAATACCAGATAAACATACAAACTTCAGTTTCTGTAATTACCATGAGCAACTGGTTGGGAGTTTGAAAGAAGCCTTTTTTCACCTTCTCTGGGTACATCTTTTGCACTGAGAGAGTCTCAGCACAGGCCCTTTGAGCAAGCCTCATGCTTAGCAGATAGGAGGTAATCAATGAGAGCCTATTGAATCAAATTGTAGGAAGTAGGCTTATAGAGAAGGTGGAACTTCACCATTCATTCATTTATGCATTCACACCAGTATGTATTCCCATAATATGTATCTTCACTTAGATTTGTTGGAGCAAAGCCATTCAAAAGAATACATATAGCCACGAACGGGGAAAAAATGGAGAACAAGAAGTGAATGATAAGAACCAGGAAGAGAAGGAGAAGGAGTGTCATGTAATTGTTAAAATCTAGAGCAGGAAAAGAAGATGTACTTATTTGTTACAGGTGT
>NW_023206670.1:0-3017 GCF_002007445.2 Ailuropoda melanoleuca
AGTACTAGACTCTGAAAGACCAGTGAGGAGCTTTCTGAGGGGGCCAAGAGGAATGATGAGAGTAAGTGCTGAAACCGTGGCATTGGAGAGAGGACAGGGCACCAAAGAGAAGCACCAAGGGTGCCATTGGCTGGATGTGATGACCAGCTAAGAGATTAGGGCTCATGGGAAGGTTTCTGGCTTGGTGACTGGTCACTGAAACAAGTAATGCAGGATAAACATCACATTTGGGGAATGGGAAGTTAATGAGGAAGTTAGCATTGGGCCCCTTCTTTTTAAAGCTCAGGAGAGTTGATGTGGGGTCTGAATTTCATCAGCGAGATCCAGGCTGGAAATAGAGGAAGTGAGACAGGATACTAAGGGTGGGCCCCTGGAGAGCACCAGCACTTGGGGCAGGGGGTGAGGGGGCATCTGTAGAAGAAGGCAAACAGTCATGGGCCGAGAGGAGTCAGAGGACAGTGTCCCAGAGGCTAATGAGAAGAGTGTTTCAAGGAGAGAGTGTTCTGTTTTGTGACATACCTCAAAGCAGGTGGAAGGACGACCTGTGAAAAGCCATTGAATTTGGCATGAAGAAGGGGGGGAGGGCGACAGCAAGCAGAGTCTCAGTAGAGGGGTGGGGTAAGAGGCAACATATACTGTCTGGAGAAGTGACTCAGAGGTGTGTGAAAACTAGTTCATTAAAAAAAAAAAAAGTCCGGTGGGAAAGGGAAGCAGAAGGGGGTAAAGTATCGGGAGGAGGTGAGGGCAAGGGAAGAACTCTTTGGGAAGATGTGGACTTGAGCAAATTTTAGGCATTACAGAGAGATAAGAGATGGGGAGTATAGAGGAGAAGGGAATTATTGACGGAGCCAGATTCTGAAGAAATGTACAGGAAATGGAAATATGCTCAGGTCAAGGAATTAGCCTTGGAAAGTAGGAACCGCTTCTCCCCTGAGGCAGGAATACAGTTCATTTGGCGATGAGGTGGGGAAAGTTAAGGGGGTTCATGCCTGTTGCTTCTGTGCTCCTAGTAAAGTGGGAGGCCACATACATAGGAGAGGTTGGCCAAGAAGGACTGAGCAGCATGAAAGAGAGAAGAAAATATTTAAAAAGTTGTCATAGGGGAGTCAACTAATCACAAATGGAAGGTGACTAAGTGGTTAGCTGAGAGAGCCGGCCTACCCTGGGGGGTCAAAACGCACAGATATTGTGATGCTTGTTTCGTTGAGAGCTTCCCGTGTTCAGGCAGTGTATTGGGTACTGTCACTTAGGATGAGATTAGTGTGTGTGCTTATGTGCTTTTCTTACTGGTGTTTATTGGGTAGAGGATTCAGGCATGGACAGTTACTGCTGAGGCATGTCAGGTCAGCAAGGGAGGGAAGGAAGAATATTTGTGAGCGAATAGGTGTGTCTTAGTCCATTTGGGCTGCTAAAACAAAAATACCATAGACTGGATGACTTAAACATTAAGTATTTATTTCATAATCAGGAAGGCCGGAAGTGTTAAGATTAAAGAGCTATAGCAGATTCAGTGCCTAGTGAGGGCCTGATTCTTGGGTCACAGATGGCCATCTTCTCACTGTGTCCCCATGAGGTGGAAAGGGCGAGGTATCTCTCTGGGATATCTTTTCTAAGGCTCCTAATCCTGTTTATGAAGGCTTTGTCCTCATGACCTAATCACCTTCCAAAGGCACCACCTCCCAATACCACCATATTGAGGGTTAGGATTTCAACATAGGAATTTCAGAGAACACAGACACTGAGCCTGTTACAAGGGGCTGTGATTGGGTAGAACTCACGGAGCTGTGTTTCTCTAAGTGTGGCCCAGGGATCATCCGTGCCAGAATGAGCTTGGGATACTGGTTAGAAGTGTAAGCCTCTCAGCCAAACCTCAGATCCACAGAGAAGGTCAGGTTTCCTGGTTACAAACCCCAGAATACAATCTGGCTTGGTTTGAGGGGAAGGGGTATCTGTGAAAGGATACTGGGCAGTCTTCGGAAAGCCTGGCTGGCCACAGAGTTAGGTTGAGAGGCTGCACGGCCGCGATGAGGCCCAGACTCCCCAGAAGCTTCTCTTGCTTTCACTCAGAAGAGGTCACAGTTTCCACCATGGTGCTTGGGTCTGGAGACCAGAGGTGCCCCTAAAGCTGGAAGCTTCTGCCAACTGGTTTTACCAAAAGGTAGTTTTGTAAAGTGCCCCAGTCCTCGTGGTGTTCTCTCCTGTTCTGCTTCTGCTGGTGTATGTGGTCACGTGACTGCTCCTATCTGCTAGAGAGGATGGAAGAGTGGGTTCTAACGTCTTCCTCTGGAAGGCAGGACTCAGTGGTGGGCAGTTCAAGCACTCGAAATGTGTTCACATGAAGCAAACATGATCCAGGGGTATCTACTGACAGAGGAGCTAGCTTTGAGAATGGGGCCAGTCACCGTCATTCAAAACAGCCATGCCTGCCGATACTTAGCCGTACCACCAAATTTAGTGAGCTGCTTTATTTAGAAGACCAGGTAGATGGGAAAAAGTAAGAATTTGGCAGAGAGAACTTGAAGCCAGAGCTGACTGGCTTTCAACTCTGACACTGCCAGTCGTCCTGGGTGACAGTGATGCTGAGGGGGTGAATACAGATCTGGGTTTGTAAGGATGATGGACAGGGAGGGGTGAGTACCTCCCTGTCAGTAAACAGGGCTGGATATTTGAAGGTGCTATGATTAACAATCATAAACTTCAAAGAGGGTGGAAGTAAGCATTTTTTTGTAAAGTGTAGGTGTAAGTCTGTGGAACACCTTCTTTATCCCTGGCTCCAAGACTGTAGACCTAGGAAAGTGAGCACTTAGCACAGTTTGGAAGGAAGAACACTTGTTCATTTAAGATGATTAGTGAAGTGATATTCTAGAAAAAACACTGAGGTGCCGCATTTGGAAATTTCTTGGCAATAAAATGGTTCCAGAAAACGCATTTGAAATCACAGGAAGAGTATATGACATATACTGTATTTTCTTTTTTTCTTTTCTTTTCTTTTCTTTTCTTTTCTTTTCTTTTCTTTT
>NW_023206671.1:0-523 GCF_002007445.2 Ailuropoda melanoleuca
TTATAACTTTTTTTTTTTTTTTTAGTTTTTACTTAAATTCCAGTTAACATACATTGTAATATTAGTTTCAGGTTTATAATATAGTGATTCAAAACTTCCATTTTTCCAAAGAAGACATAAAGATGGCCGATAGAAACGTGAAAAGATACTCAGCATCACGGATCATCAAAGAAATGCAAATCAAAACTGCAATGAGACCTGTCAGAATGGCTAACATCGAAAACGCAAGAAACAACAGGCGTTGGTGAGAATGTGGAGAAAGGGGAACGCTCTTTCACTGTTGGTGGGAATGCAAACTGGTGCAGCCATTGTGGAAAACAGTATGGAAATTCCTCAAAAAGTTAAAAATAGAACTACTCTATGATCCAGGAACTGCACTACTAGGTATTTACCCAAAGAATACAAAAATACTAATTCAAAGGGAGACATGAAGCCTGATGTTTATATGTTTATAGCACCATTATCTACAATAACCAAATTATGGAAATAGCCCAAGTGTCCATCAACAGATGAATGGATATGG
>NW_023206672.1:0-523 GCF_002007445.2 Ailuropoda melanoleuca
AATCTTGAAATCTTGAACCTTGCAATCTTTGTCCTAAACATCCTCTTAGGAAATATGCTGTTCATGTTTTGTCAAATTCCATCTGTTGGCTAGATTTGGCTCACAGGCCACCTCTGTTCAACCATTGATTTGGAAAGGTCTATCTGGCATTTCAGATCAAGAGGACAAAGTAAACCAAAGCCGAGAACCCTGGGAGGAGTTGGATATAGAATGGGGCACCTGGAAATCTAGACTGGAGAATAGAAGGGGCGGACGGGACGAGCTGTAGGGAAATTAGGATAGAGGAGTTGGTTTGTGGAGGGTTTTAGGGTATAAACAGAGAAGTTTCGGTGGAAACTAGTTTAGAATAAAGATCGTTCCTTCAAGCCTGTTTTGTTTGGTTTTGTTTATAGAGGAATAACATTGATCTTAAGGTGTTAGGTGTAAGGAAGAGAGATCCAGAGAAGTTGTTCGGATATTCTAAGCAAGCGGTGATGAAGTACTAGGAGCAGGTGATGGTCTTAGTACTTTGGGAATGGGAAAT
>NW_023206674.1:0-523 GCF_002007445.2 Ailuropoda melanoleuca
GGAACTTCTCAGGGAGACATTCCCTATGGAAAAGAAATTACTTACATGTGTGACCACCACCCTGACAGAGGGATGACCTTCAACCTCATTGGGGAGAGCACCATCCTCTGCACAAGTGATGGTCAAGGGAATGGGGTTTGGAGCAGCCCTGCCCCCCGCTGTGAACTCCCTGGTCCTGCAGGTCAGTGCACATTTCCCTATGCCCCATATAGATCAGAATATTTAGGCAAGAGCCTTCCTGTTTCTATGGGGACAGTCATTTTTGCTTGGGAACATGGCTTTCCTATAAAAATCAGACACACAGAATTACCTGCTGGGCAAATAACAGCTGGGTTCTAGATGTTGGTGGTACTCTGATGGCCCTTCCCACTGGGGTGAGGAGTGTGGGATAGTGAGGAAAGGAGGAGGGAGAGAGTGGAGAGAATCAGTGAGGCCCAGACTTTATACAGACTATTTTCAAACACGAAAAACAAACGCCAAAGAAAACACTCTTTCCTGCCACCTCTGTTCCAAGTTGTATGTC
>NW_023206675.1:0-523 GCF_002007445.2 Ailuropoda melanoleuca
TCCCCCTGCTTGTGTTCCCTCTCTAGCTGGCTGTCTCTATCTCTGTCAAATAAATAAAATCTTTAAAAAAATAAAAAAAATAAAAATAAAAAAAAAACAAACAAACCACCACTACTTACTTATAAGGAGCCTGGTAATGTAGCAACTGTTTATTTTAGGCACTGGCTTTTGAAATTTGATCAGATATATGTCTTAATAAAAACATAACTTGCTGAATATTTAAGAATTCACCACCAACTGAAACTTTCACCTTCTAAGAAACTTAAGTCGCTACACAAAATTAGTCAAAGTCGACCACAGAGAGTACAGGTGAAACTTCAAAACAGAACATATTTGGGGTGCCTGGCCAGTAAGTGTCCAACTCTTGGTTTTGGCTCAGGTCGCAATCTCAGGGTCCTGAGACTGAGCCCTGTGTCAGGCTGTGCGCTCAGTGTGGAGTCTGCTTAAGACTCTCTCTCTCCCTCACTCTCTCTCAAATAACTAAATCTTAAAAAAAAAAAAAAAAAAAAAAAAAAAATTTTCC
>NW_023206676.1:0-523 GCF_002007445.2 Ailuropoda melanoleuca
AAGCTGGTGGTGAACACAGCACACAATTGCAAAACAGAAAAAATAGGCATTAATGTAGAGGTTTTATCTATACAATGCTAAGACAAACCTAATATTTGAAAACATCCTGTTACTTTCCTGAATTTACTTTTCACTAGAAATTTAACTCCATGTAAAAATAGGCATAATGTCCCAAGTACCAAGTTTTTGACACACATATCTCTCGGTAACTTTCCATAAACGGGCAATACCTCCTGTCTCACATTACTCATCAGGGCAGAAGCATCTATATTTAATGCTGCCATATCCAGCAGCTTAAATGTACATTTTTACGCATACCAATTCCCCGGAAGAGACGAGTGGGCATGGCACGTGCCCTGGTTGGTCAGACAAGGAGGGACAGGAATTTGGGAGCAGACCAAGAAGGAAAACTGTGTCCCCTTGAGAGAATGTTGTACTTACAAAAAAAATCCCTAAAGTTCTATTACGATTTAATGCTTCAGATTAGCACTGAGAAAACACTCTTCTCAAAGATTAAGTGAAA
>NW_023206677.1:0-523 GCF_002007445.2 Ailuropoda melanoleuca
AAGGCTTCCAGGGAGAATGAGGAGCTACCAAAGCGAGCCTCTGCCCACCTCCCGGGCATGGGCAGGGGGCGGGAGCCCCGGGAATGACTCGCAGGGCCTGCAGCGGGCCTGAACCCCGTGTGTTGCTTTTCCTCTTTCCTGACAGCCCTTTGCAGAGGGCGGCAGCGAGTACCCGGTTGGATACGTGAGTCTCCGGGGAGCAAGGTTGGCCCTTGTGGTTCTGGCCACACTAGCTGAGCCACCGGGGCTCCCAGCTCCCCCAGCTGGACCTGCCTCTCACGGGGCTGCCACCCAAGTTGACGAACCCAGCTGCCCCTTCCCTCATTGGGCAGTTGCCGTGGATCCTGTCCCCCCCCATCCCCCGGTGGCTGGCAAGCCTGGATTCGCCTCTGCCGGCCCAAGCCGGGGCCAGCTTGGGAAGATGGATGGGGTGGGCTTGCTGCCCAGGATGGGCAGAGCCCCAGAACTCCTATCAGAAGATCCTGCCAAGTTGCAGCTTTCTGTCCTCAGCAACCGGCCGAGG
>NW_023206678.1:0-1242 GCF_002007445.2 Ailuropoda melanoleuca
ATTTGGATGCCTTTTGTTTCTTGTTTGATTGCTGTGGCTACTATGTTGACTAGAAGCGCTAAGAGTGAACGTGTTCTTGTCTTGTTCCTGACATTAGAGGAAAAGCCCTCACTTTTTCCTTGAGTGTGAGGTTAGCTGTGGGTTTTTTGTACACGGCCTTCATTATTTTGAAGTGTGTTCCCTCTGGCCCTACTTTGTTGAGAGTTTTTAACATCAATGGATATTATTATTTGTCAAGTGAATTTCCTGCATCTATTGAGGTCATCATTTTGGGAACAGTTTTGTTTTGAGTAAATCAGCTTCTGAATGGCTTGAAAATTAAAAAAAAAATTCATATATTATGTGATTACTTACTACGAAGAGTGAACTCAAAATTAGAGTTGAAAAATGAACAAACATGCCAAATATGCAACTTTGAATTTAATTTTTCAACAGATATTATTAACAAAATAAAAATCAGTTTACTTTCACAGATGAAATTTAAAGTATATACACAGTGAGAGAGGGAAGCATATTTTCTCAACCAAAATAATAAAGGGAGGGTAATAACATGTGTATTCAAAGTGTGAGTAGACCTTCAGGTCTCTGAGAAAGAATATTGAATTTGGGACTTGTAGCAAAGCTTGGGTGTGGAACACCTTTCGGTACTTTTATATTTCTTGAAGTAAAAATAACACCTCTCCTGCTTTTTAAAAGATTGTTATAAAGCAGTGAATGATTTTAAAAAGTATCACATGAAAATATAAAGAATAACAATATCTCCCATTCTGTTGAAGAAAACATTATTTTTAACGTTTCCTGAGTGCCCTTCCTTATTATAACCTGTTCTCTCTTCCTTCTCAGAGGGAATGGATGTCCTAAATTTTCCATTTCTCAGCTCCTTTCTGACCTTCTTAACGACTGTGCCACCCAGGCGCCCCAGGTCCATTTTCTAATGGAACTTTTTGTTCCCTTGTTGCGGACTTTATTTATTACCTTATTTTTATTTTTTAAAGATTTTAGTTATTTTAGAGAGAGAGAAAGAGAGGGTATGTGCACAAGCAGGGAAGGGCAGAGGGGAAGAAAGAAAGAATCTGAAGCCGACTCTGCACTGAGCAGGGAGCCCCACGTGGGGCGGGAAAGAATCCCAAGCAGACTCTTGGCTGAGTGCAGAGCTGGACAAGAGTGATCCCATGACCCTCGAGACCATGTCCCTGAAACCAAGAGTCAGTCACTCAACCTATTGACCCACCCAGCCACCCC
>NW_023206679.1:0-523 GCF_002007445.2 Ailuropoda melanoleuca
ACAAATGGCACAAACTCATTCTTTCTTAAGGCTGTGTAATATTTCAGTGTGTGTGTGTGTGTGTGTGTGTGTGTGTGTGCACATCTTCCTTAATACATTTATCTATCAATAGACACTTAGATTGCTTCTGTGTTAGCTACTGTAAATAATGCTGCAGTAAATACAGGGTATATATATATATATAGTTGACGATGTTAAGACTGAGAAATAAGAAAACAGAGGGTAATGGCTGCATATAGTGCATACTTAAGTACTGTAGCTTATTTATCCAGGAATATTTTTTAATATTTACTCTGTGTTGGAATCTATGTTAGGATACTGTGCATGGGATACTTTGGTGATAAAAATAGATCAACTCTTTGTCCTGTGGATCGTTTAGTAAATATAGCTGTAGTTGATGAAAAATTACAAAAAAAAAAAAATAGTGGATAGATAGTAGGATGAACCACCTCTTCTCTTGGCATTCTTGTAAGTGACTGCTTCATCCTGTGCAAATAAATTAATGAAGCATTTGGTGGAAAAT
>NW_023206680.1:0-523 GCF_002007445.2 Ailuropoda melanoleuca
TTTCTATTTGGCAATAAATGGGTCACCATCATAAAACTCCAACATAAAGAGCCAACTATGCCAGAATTAGGAGGAAAAGAGGCACAATATAGCTTTCTAATTCCTTAGTTGGGAATAAAGAAAGAAAGAGGCAGAGCGTTTCCAAAAGAGAGAAGTGGACAAAATGCCTTGGATCCCATGAAAAAAGTGGGTGAGATACCCCAGTGGGCACAGGGAGCCAAAGGAATGGCTGGTATGGGGAGGTGCTGCATATGCCTAGCTCATCCACCCAGCGGTTGGGTGACCCGGGCTCTGTGAGGACCTCTGGCTTACAACTACTGGCACAAGAAGATTAATGAGATAAGCCTTTGCCCTTTGGAATCCACAAATGCAAGGACCTTACACAAATGGATGATGCAATCAGAACGGGGAAGAGATTAGATGTTGATGGGGTCCCATGGATGCTCAAGCTGGGATCAGCCTTTACAGAGGAGGTGGCATTCTGCTGGGATGAGTGCATGGTCCGGGGAAATAGTGGTAATAA
>NW_023206681.1:0-3026 GCF_002007445.2 Ailuropoda melanoleuca
CACACACACACACACACACACACACACACACACACGAGAACATGTATTTCAAGAAAATTGAATTTCATCCTTTCTAAGAGCTGAGTGAAATTTGCTTTATAGAGATGAAAAGAAAGATGTTTTTCATTAAACGTATTTTTAATTATGAATTATTTTTCAGTTTGACTGAAGAAGTTTGAATAATGAATTAGGTTTTACTGTGTCATAAGCAGCTGAGAAAGATCTTTGAAATTTTTTTTCTTTCTAGATGCCAAACTTGCCAGTAGGGAGAAGGGAAAATTTTGCTTCAAGGCAATACGATGTAAGGAAAAAGAAGGTAAATTCGTTTTATTTTCACACTTTCCTAAGGGTCATTTTACAGTTCATGCCAATGATACTGATTAGTTTGTTTTCCCCTGTTTTTCAGTTGCCACACAGTTCTCAGAAAAGTATACCTTTGCAGATATCATCTTTGGAAATGAACAGGTATGCAAATAAGCACAGCAGCATTTGATTTTAAAAGTCACAGTTTTAGAATATCTGACTATTTGACAAAACTGTTGCTTTAATAATCCCCAGAATCTTTTGTGGATGAACATGTCAACTTCGTTGGGTTTTTGCAGCTTACCTTCATGTTCAAAAACAGAGCAGAGATGCTATGTGGATTATACCATTTTAATTAGTTATTTAAAACTAACTTCCCTTTGAGAGTATCACAGATAAAAAGTATAATCCTCGGGGTTAAAAAATGAAACCAGATTATACAAGGAAACCAATTTATTAGGGAAAGTGGTCACAGTGGAACATAAAGATGATAATTGTCTGGATTTTGGTATATCATATAGTTCTGACATCCACATAATAAACTGTTTTGTGATTTTAAATACGTTGTCTAGGACAGTGATAGTCCAATTTAATTATTTGTAATAATCACCTGGAGCAGTGGTTTTCAGACTTCAGAGACTACACGTATGAGTCATCTGGTGGGCTCTTGTTAAAATTAAGATTCTAATCAGTAGGCCTGGGGGTGGGACCTGAGGGTTTAAATTGCTATAAACTGGGACACCTGGCTGGCGCAGTCAGTAGAGCATGTGATTCTTGATCTTGAGGTCATGAATTTAAGCCCACATTGGGCACAGAGTTTACTTAATTAAAAATATGTATAATAAATTGTTATAAGCTCGTAGGTGATGTTGAGGTTATTAGCCTGCAGACCCTATTTTTGATCTAGGAAATTTTGTAAAAATGAAGGCTTTGCCTCCCCAACTCTAAAACTGTGGTTCATTATATCTTGGGTGGAGTTTGGGAATGTGCATTTTCAACCAGCTCTGCAGATAATCTGAAGAGGTGATCTGGTGATCTGCTTTGAGAAATACTGGACCGAGAGTGTAAAATTCCATGTAGTTGTGCCCCGGTTTACTGTTATTATTGCATCTCTTTCAATTACTGTTTCTTCTTTGTGTTTTTTTCTTTGATAATCATAGACATTCTTACACTGTTATATTTCTCTTATCATTTGCCTTCATCTGACACATTCTTTGTGGCTGTCTTTTGACTACTTGAAGAAATAGTTATTTAGAAATATTTCAGAGTACCAAAAGCCCAATAATTCCCAAACAAGTGTCTTTTGGCAACACTGTGCCTCCTGAATGTTTGAATTTAGGTTTCATGATTAAAGTTGTTTGTTCTGTTCATTTCTTTTTGAAACTTAAAATCCTTAGAGACATAATCAAGACCCTTAAATTATATTAAGATTGTAATTTTTATTGTACTTGTTGCCAAATAATTTTTCTATAGGAGTACTGAAGAACAGAAACAAAGACATTTTCCCTTTTGATGAATCTGGTTGAGTAAATAGAACTCACCAAGCACTACAGGTTAATGAGAAGCCTATAGGGACAATTGTTTCCCAGAAAATAGTTCGCTCTTAAAGGGAAAAACTTATATATTTATTAATATTTAATAATTAACTTGAAACTTAGCATCCATATAACATAGCCTATAATGCAGAAAATCATAAGTATAGAGATCTTACTATGAAACACAATATTCTGTTAAAGGAGATCCTGTAGTTCTGGTTCCATTAAAAATTTTTTTTTTAAATTCTTTTTTCATGTTCTCTCCCTTCAAGTATAAAAGCCATATTAAGACCAGTAATTCCATTTGCATTCTCTTTCATTGGATGTTGTCTAGTGTTCTAAATATTTGAGAAATATTTGTTATTTTAGTAGTACAAAGAATATTCTTTTCAGTAATTTATTTTTTATTCATTTTCCTAGAACTACCCATTATCATCCCTTGATACTTGGAAGGTCAAACCTAGTTGTTGTGGCAGTGTACTTTAATTGCTTTGAGATAATAGCTTTAAGATTCAGGGTAATTTGTACCAAATATTTTAGGTGTTCAATTGTCTTCATGTGTCTAACAGCCTCCCTGGACTGACAAATTGACAAGAAATTATTGAGTAAGCCTTTGGTTTTATAGAAATATATAGAGAAATATAAATTTTGGCAGGGTGTATTTAGTTGAAAACATTTATGTAGGTAAGTGATTTTCTTTTAACAGATAATAAGTTCAGCAAGTCCGTGTGCAGACTTCTTTTATCGAAGTTTATCTTCTGAATTAAAGAAACCACAAGCCCAGCCATCTGTGCGTGCAGAAAAACAGTCAATAGAGGATGCTGTGAGATTAATTCAGGAGTGCAGTGAAGTGGATTTGAATATTGTCATATTATGGAAGGTATGTGTTACTAAATTATTTCAGCAAGCCTTGCTTGTAGATACTTGAGCCTTAAGCTGAAGAACAAATGTAAGCTGGTATTTATATTTTTTCTGTGTAAAATGTTGTTTCAATATTTAAGTTATTTTATAACTTTTTTAACAGTTCCATAATGATTTTCTAAATCTTTTTTTAAAAGATTTTATTTATTTATTTATTTATTTGAGAGAGAGAGAGAGACAGAGAGTGCACAAGCGGGAGGAGGGGCAGAGGGAGAGAGACAAGCAGAAACCGTCCCCCCCCCCCCAGCAGGGACCCTGATGCAGGGC
>NW_023206682.1:0-523 GCF_002007445.2 Ailuropoda melanoleuca
ACTTAGAAATTCTTCTGTCCAGAACTGAGACACCAGCCAATCAATCACCAGTAGTTATCGATCACCCCCCAGGGCATTAGTGCGTGCAAGCATCTTTGAATAAATAATTAAAACTTTCCTCGGTGCAGTGAAATAGAGGCTCAGAAATTGTTCTGACAACTTTGGATTTTAAAAATGTTTCAAAATGCTTTTACATTGTGATTACTGAATATTTATTAGGAGCCTCTAGGGGCTTTTCCTGGATATATACCAACATGTCTCCACGTTGTTTCACGAGGAATTCTAATGGGTTCATAATTTGTGTCATTGATTTTAACAAACTGACATTTAACTTCTACAGGTTCAATATTTTCCCCAACCTCCAACCATGTAAGGACATGTTCTCAGTGGTAAACCTTCAATGTAATCGTATGTATTTCCAGCGTAGGTATGACAGATTTTCAGAATCAATTTTTCTTGGCAGTCTGACTTGAAAGACATTGCATTATAAAAAGAGACTCAATTATCATTAGAGAGAAAAAAA
>NW_023206683.1:0-523 GCF_002007445.2 Ailuropoda melanoleuca
ACATTTCATTTACAAATTAAAGTATGGTAGAAAAGTATTTGGATTGAAATCAGAAGACCTGAATTCTGATCATTATGTCATTTAAGTTCCCTAGGCTTTAGTTTCCTTATTCATGAAATATATACAATAAAAACCACTTTCTATACCTTTGGGAGTTGTTTTAAAGATTATGAGTAAAATGCTTTCAACATAAAACAATATATAAAATATGAGATCATCATATTAATAAAAGTAGTAGAAAAGCAAGACAATATGAATTAAGGAATTATTATCACATAGTCAAACTTTTGTTTAGCAGGCAATTATTTTTGCCTACTGTTCAGTTCAACAGCATGTATTCCATAGTTCAGCCAACGATAAGGCCTCATGCAAAGTGAAGTATCGAAAGAAAATTTTAGCAAGCAAATAATTGGCATGTTCTTCTGATTCCCCAGTCAATATTCCGACGGCTTAGGTGTTAAGAGCAACTACAACAAGCAATCCTTTTTTGGGAACAATAGCTGTAAAAATAGGACAGTTAAAA
>NW_023206684.1:0-523 GCF_002007445.2 Ailuropoda melanoleuca
ACAGTACTAGAGACAGATATAGCTGAGGATATTATGAAAGAATTTTGATATGTACCAACAGGAACTATTGTTTTAATGTTCATATATATTATTTTTAACATTCATATTATAATAAATTCAAAAATTTTAATCTTTTACTTTATTGTTCACATGAATGTTATTTTTATTCTACGAAATAACTTTAAGAGTACTTTTTTAAAAGGACCATTTTACAGATTTTTAATATCATAAAACCAATGGTTGGTCAATAAACACAGCTTTTAATTATGTGATATTAATTATTTTAGTGACCTTTTTCAGACTCAAGTGTCCCAAATTCATAGTAAACCATGTCATTAACCTAATTCTTTACTGTGTTAGAAGTTGATGAGATTTATGGAAAAAAATATTTTAAAAAGAGCTGGGAAGATACTATTGGAAGTACCAGGATAGGATTTGGGTGAGGTACACAGCAAATATATGTACAGTGCTCAGGTTGATACTGAGCAAAGACCTGAAGGAAGTGAGGATGTGTTACACATCC
>NW_023206685.1:0-523 GCF_002007445.2 Ailuropoda melanoleuca
GTGTCAGGGAATTTTGCCCATCAACTGTCATAGCGTGGTGCTAACACTGCTAAATGACCTTGACAAAGAAATGTCATCCCCTGTGTATGGCTCCACAATTCTTCACAGATCGTGAAGCCCCTGTCCACCCATTATCTCCTCTGAGCCTCACACCATTCTATGACATGGACATAGATATTTCTTTCCTACCATTCTGCTCAAGGGGACATAGAGACCTTAGGATGTCAAGTGAGTTCTCCAAGGCCGCGCAGATAGGAAGAGGCAGAGCTGCCACTAGGGAGGCAAGTCCCCGTCTTCATCATGATTGGCCAGGGGCTCTAGGTGGCAGTGGCGTGAGAGCCCATTGTTATGACAAACTAATCCTGGAGGAAATTTTCCCAGGAATAGAAAGCCCCACCCATGAAGAGTCAACAGCGATGAGTGACTTTCATAAACATGAGTCAGTGTCAGAGAAAGAGTCCTCTCTCCTGAGGTCCTCCTTCAACTGGCCAAGTCAGAAGGACCAGCCCTGCTGCCAGGGAAG
>NW_023206686.1:0-523 GCF_002007445.2 Ailuropoda melanoleuca
ACCCAGGCATTCCTCTTTTTCAGACTTTTATTTAAAATATACCAGTTGAAAATGAAGCTTTTCGTTATTCTCTTCTATTTTTAGCGTTAAAATGTGCATAATTTCCCCCTCCTTTCCCCTCTCCCATTCATTGAAGAAAATCACACCCACACTTCTAGTCAGAGGATCTGTAAGACAATGGCAGGAACAATCTTTAGTTCTTTGTTCAAAAGATGTTAGTTGGTCTTCCACAGTTGCCATGTTAGGGGCCTCTGCAGTCAGAGCTCCCCTGCTTTGTCTGTGACCCCAAGAAGTAATTTTGTTTAGAATTTTAATTCCAGTACAGTTAATATACATTGTCATATTAGTTTCAGGTGTACAATATAGTGATTCAACACTTCCATACAACAGCCAGTGCTCATCACAAATGCTCTCCTTAATCCCCATCACCCCCATCTCCCCACCTACCTCCCCTCTGGGAACCATCAGTTTGTTCTCTATAGTTCATAGTCTGTTTCTTGCTTTGTCTCTCTCTTTTTTTTTT
>NW_023206687.1:0-523 GCF_002007445.2 Ailuropoda melanoleuca
GGAGTATGCATCTCCAGAATCCAAAAAGACTAATCAGGTGCTGTACTTTATTTTTCAGGGTAGGAGATGCAACATACGATAACTTGTCTTTGAGCTTGAAGAAAATGTCTTGCCTCCTGACATGTTGTTATCTATCCCAACTTCCGGCATGCATGCATGCGACTTACCATATACATCGATACTTTCAAATCCCCGTCACAAGGCCTATTGTGGGATATCAAACAATAAAGTTTCCTTTAGACTACACTGTGACAGTGAGCAGGGAAGTTAACAGGGTCCTAGGAAAAGACAGTGAATATATACTTTTGCTGGTCCTAGGCAATTATTTACCACATGATGTAGCGCATAAATGGAGAAGGCAACTCACCTTGAAGTTAAGTGGCGCAACGAAGAAAAAGTATCATGTAATTTAAAACATCCACTATCTATAGCAGGGAGACAGCTTAAGGTAATAATTTAAAAGTGACTGACTGAAGATTTTCAAGGGCACCAAATTTCCAGTGCTCATGAACTGTTGAGTATG
>NW_023206688.1:0-523 GCF_002007445.2 Ailuropoda melanoleuca
ATAGATATTTAAAATTGTTATATCCTCTTATTGGATTGATCCCTTTATCATTGTGTAATGCCTTTTTTTTTAAAAAAAAGATTTTATTTATTTTGAGAGAGAGACAGAGGGACAGAGAGGAAAAAGACTCCCCACTGAGCAGGGAGCCTGATGAAGGGCTCCATCCCAGGGCCCTGAGATCATGACCTGAGCTGAAGGCAGACACTTAACTGACTGAGCCACCCAGGCACTCCATGTAATGCCTTTTTCCCCCTCTTGTTACAGTCTTTGTTTTAAAGTTTATTTTGCTGGATTTAAGTATTGCCGCCCCGTGGTTTGTTTTTTAGTTTTGGGGGGGCGGGTTTTTGCCTCCATTGATGTATCTTTTTCCATCCTTCACTTTAATTCTTCATGTGTCTTTAAGTCTGAAATGAGTCTCTTATAGGAAGCACAGAAATGGGTCTTGTTTTTTTATCCATTCACTCCTCCTGTGTCTTCAGATTGGAATATTTAGTCCATTTACATTTAAAGTAAATGTTGATAG
>NW_023206689.1:0-523 GCF_002007445.2 Ailuropoda melanoleuca
TTTGTTTTTTTTTTTTTTTTTTTTTTAATTTGTCGAGACTTGTTTTGTGGCCTATTCTGTGATCGGTTCTGGAGAATGTTTTTTGTGCACTTGAAAAGAATGTGTATTCTGTTTTAGGATGGAATGTTCTGAATATAGCTGTTAAATCCATGTGGTCCATTGTGTCATTCAAAGCCACTGTTTCCTTGGTTGATTTTCTGTTTGGATGATCTGTCCATTGATATAAGTGGGGTGTTGAAGTCTCCTACTATTACTATATTATTATCGTTTTTTTTTAATGTTATTAACTGTTTTATGTATTTGGGTACTCCCATGTTGGGTGCATAAATATTTACAATTGTTATATCATCTTGTTGGATTTTCCGATTTATGAATATATAGTGTCTTTTTTTGTCTCTTGTTACAGTTTTTTTTTTTTTAAAGATTTTATTTATTTATTCGATAGAGATAGAGAGAGCCAGCGAGAGAGGGGACACAAGCAGGGGGAGTGGGAGAGGAAGAAGCAGGCTCATAGCGGAAGAGC
>NW_023206690.1:0-5947 GCF_002007445.2 Ailuropoda melanoleuca
AAAGAGGGTTTGGAAATTCAAACTAAGAACTTTGGCCTTCACCCAGAAGGTGATGAAGAGCCACGGTAGGCAGGGGAATGACATCAGAGGGGCTTTTTCAGATGAGTGGACGGGTGACACGGACCGAATTAAGGAAAGACTGAGTTAGGCAAACTGACTTAAAAAAAAAAAAAGTCATGGCAGACCACACACAAAGTCAACAAAACACACAAACCTGACTCAGGGTTGTCACGGTGGATCTGGACAGCAGCAGTACACATTCTGTGTGTCAGCCACCCGGGCCACGTTGCTGGGCCCAAGAAGCACACATCATGGGGCTTCTCCAATAATCTAAGGGGCTGACAGCTGTGAGCGTGCTTGGGAAAGTGTAAAGCAGGGTGAAGGCATCAGAGTTGCTTGTGCAAAGGAATAGGCAGAAGTGGCATTATAAATGGAAGGGTTCTGCCGCGTGGTAGGCGGATGGGGGAGGTGTGGGACGAAAAGGAGAGAAGTGGGAGTGAGAGACTCAATGTCCAGATTCTAAGCCAAATCCCAGCCTTGCCACTTATGAGCTGCGGGGTCTGGGAAAGTTACTTGGGTTCTTTGTGCCTTGACCTCCTGATCTGTTAAAATGTGCATGGAAGCAATAACAGGATCTTTTCAAGCCAACCATAGTTTGTTCAAGTCAGTTAGACTCGTGACAAGCACACAGCAGGTGCCGAATAAAGGTCAGTTATTATTAACAACACCAACTTAGTTGACTTCTTATTTGCCTCCCCTCCCCACAGGGGGACCTCTCCTGGGTCTAATGGCCTAAACCACACATCTAGCTGCTGGGTTACATTCTGTCTGGTCTAGGGCTCAATCCATGTAGTGGGCATGGATTTTTTTCCCAGACACAAGTACTAGGTTCTGTGTTTTCTGGTATGTCCCCAGGGCCTTCTTCAATGACAAGGAACAGCAGACCCTCCCCCAACAGCCCCAGGTGTAAATAGACTATTGTAAATCCACTCAATAGCTTCATGGCCTATGTCCTTGGACGGTTTGTCCACGGAGCATGACGTCACTTCGTAATGGCTGAAAGAAGGGGGGGAGCTCAAGGGCACAGGGGCTCATGGTGCAAAATCTACCAAAAGGGCTGCTCTGGAGGATACCACTCATTTGTTTGCTCGAAGACAAGGCTTAGGGCACAGTTACCATGCTTAGCCAGAAAGACTTGGGAGCCAGGAAATAATGGACAGCTAGGCTTATGCTGAGAGGCACCCAAACATCTCATCCCTTAGCAAAGCTACTTTGAAAGACAAAGCCAAACACGTAAAATAATTAACTAATATGAATTAAATATCCTTTCAAAGGAAAAAGAAGTAAAAAAAAGAAAAATAGAAAAATAAGTAAAAAGCAAAAAAGAGGGGAAATTGTTTTAAAAAGATGAACTCAGGAGATACTGGAAAACATCAATTTAAAACTAAAAAACAGGGGCACATAGGTGGCTCAGTCGTTTAAGTGTCTGCCTTTGGTTCAAGTCATGATCCCAGGGTCCTGGGATCGAGCCCTGCCTTGGGCTCCCTACTTATCTGGGAGCCTGCTTCTCCCTGTGCCCCTCCCCCTGCTTGTGCTCTCTCTCAAATAAATAAATAAAATATTTTAAAAAAANTCCCCTGGGCCTGGAAGAGGCGGGGCCAAGGTCAGGTGCACCTCCAGGGCTGCAAGGATGTGGAGAACCTGTGAATGCCCTGGGGATGGATGAGTCACGCATCCCTGGAAATAGACACTCCATTTTTATTTTGGTTTAACAAGACCGGGGTTTTTCCTAATTTCTTGGTTCTTACATATTAGAGACTGACTTTAAAGGTCCCTATTTCCAGTGCTCTTAAATGTTGGAGTAGACCATAATCAACCCCCAAGAGCTTGTGGAATGTGTGAACTCCCAGGTCCCCTCCCAGACAGGAGGAACACTCCAGGAATCTGATTTTTAGCATAGCTCCCCAGAGATTCGAACAATTCAGGCTGTGTGAGGGCCAGGCTTTGACAAGCACTGCTCTGCTGGCCGCTGGGACACAGGGAGCAGGCAGGGGGAGCGGCCCACTGTCAGCAGCCAGCCCTGGGAATTCCCATCAGCCTCCTCAGCTCTCTAGTTACAGTGGGTGAAGTGTAGAAAATGACATTTGCCAGCTCCTCGGTGCTCCCTCCGCACAGGGCACTTCAGATAGCATTTGGTTCCTTGATCTCCCTTGAGGCGAGTGCTCTTATCACAGCACCCACTTTGCAGATGAAGAATGAGAGGTGGGGGACCTACACAAATCGCGTGGCTAGTGAGGGATGAGACCAGCAGCAAAGCCAGGCCAGCTGTGCACCTCCCTATCCCAGGAAGCCCTTACAGCCCCGAGCATGGGGAGAGCCAGTGAGCGATGCCCGGCAAATACTCAGAGAGCTGAAGGGTGGGTGCACGCTGGTAGGGCCGAGGTTTCCTGGGGAGTTTGCACAGTGTGTGTGTTTCTTGCCCACTTGCTTTCCTCCAGCAAGCTCGACTCGGCACTGGCAATGACAATCACACGGTGGAAATGATCCAAGAACCCAGGAGGTATTCCTTCAGGTAAACTATCAAGTAGCCCAGAGCTGGGGAGTTCCTATCTTAGATGTCAGTGTTCTTACCGGAGCAGAAGGGAGGATCCGGAATGAAGTGCTTTTGAAAAGACAAAGCAAAGCCAGATGTCCCACTACACAGTCAGTGTAAACTCCCCTCCCGCGGATGACACCCCCCCCCCAAACAGGAAGGCCCTACAGAGATGTGCAGAGGACCCCTGGGAGTGGTCGGAATGAGCTAGGGTTCCCCTTCTTCCCCTCACCGGTGGCACATCCAGGAAGCTGTACCCGGTTTTCTCCCTGGTAAGATGGGGACATTAATACCCTACAAGGTAGTTGTGAACCTTGAAAAGATGTGTGTTGTAAAGGAGTCAACCCAGTGCCTGGAACACAGGCGGCACTCCCTAAATAGTGCTTGCTGTCACCATGATGATGCTGGTGAGGAATGTGGTGACTCCACCAACACTTTGGGGGGGGTTGGGGGGGACTGTTTTTCTCCCAAAGACTGGATCGCTGTGCAGCTCGTGGAAGGTTCTGGCAGGTGTTCGGGCAGTGTCGAGGTGTACTTTGAAGGCGTGTGGCACACGGTGTGCGACGACTTTTGGGACAAGAAGGAAGCACAGGTGGTGTGCTGGCAGCTGGGCTGCGGGACAGCCGTCTCCGCCCCGGGAGAGGCCCACTATGGCCAGGGCTCGGGCCCCATCCTCATGGATGATGTGCAGTGTTCGGGAACTGAGGCCTATCTGGGGCAGTGCTCCCACGCCGGCTGGTTCACCCACAACTGCGGGCATGGGGAAGACGCTGGCATCACCTGCTTGGGTAAATGCCTTTCTCTCTTCTCTGGGACTTCAGTTTCCATTTTTTCCAGTCATTTCCTCAGTATCTCCCCCACACAGCCAGACACCCTAAATCTTTTTTTTTTTAAGATTTATTTATTTATTTATTTATTTATTTATTTAAGAGAGAGAGCACAGAGGGAGAAGGAGAAGCAGACTCCCCACTGAGCAGGGAGCCCGATGCGGGGCTCAATCCCAGGACCCCAGGATCGTGACCTAAGCTGAAAGCAGACGCTTAACCCACTGAGCCACCCAGGCTCCCAGAGGATGCCCTAAATCTACCCCCAACTGTTTGTGTCTATTTGAGAAGCCAAAGGTCAGCCTATTGCAAAGAAGTCTAGGTTTGAAGCGAAAAGGCTTAGTCCAGTCACAGAACGGGCTCCATCACTGCAGGTCCCAGGGCAAAATGAAAATGTGGGTCTCCTGTCTCAGAAATTATTTAAGAATTTCAAGACAGCAACAGCAGAACATTGGAGCTCTGAGTGGAGGGCCCTGTGTGATGGCAGGTGACTCTGACATCATTAATGGAAGTGCCCCCCATGCCTCCCCTTCCTCTTAATGTGTTTTTTTACACATTATTTCCCCTTGAACACAATGGGCATAAGAATACTAATAATAGTAGCAACCAAAACAATGGCTTTCCTCCCTCCTTCCTCCCTCTCTTCCTGCTATGAGGGGAGACACCTGTTAGTTCTGATCCTTCATGTGCCGTTTCATAGCCATTGATGCTATGCCTGATATTTCTGCTTTTTGAGGACATCTATCGCCTAGAGACCAAGTAGCCATGTCTCTAATAAACCATCTCTGTATGATGGGGCAGGTTCGGGAGTCGGGAGCCAGAGGCAGCCCCCTCTTTGTTCCTCAGCTGTTGAATATGGAGGAGTCGGAAGAGACTGCTCCCCCATTCCCCAGATCACTCCTCCCAAATCTGACATGTCAGGAAGCAGGGTCGAAGCCATCATCAGCTAGCCAAGAGCCAAGAACTCATCCATTCAGAAAATGTTATCGCAGAAGGCCTGGAGATTCAGCAGTGAACACAATGTCCTTGTCCCATGGGATTGATTTCCAGACTATTCCCCATGCTAGCTTCTGTCACAAAACAGCAGACTCCCCTCTCTTGGTGATGGTGGGGACCAGACCCTGCTCTGCTGGGACCTCTCCCACTGTAGGTGACTCTGTCCTGAGAGCGGGTTAAAGGGGTAGAGGAGCGTTCCTGTCCGTTAAATCATTCCCAAGGCCTCTCACTGGCTTACTGGGGAAAAGCAACCCCAGCACCTCTGACTTCCTGACCCCCTGGAACCCACTTTGCGAGCTTCCTGTGAGTCCTCAGGACAGACAGGATTCGGCAGATGTCATCTATGTCTCATCTGGGAGCTCCAGGCAGCCCAGAAGTTGGGAGGAGGACTCAGCTGTCTCTTAGGCAGCAAGTCCCTGGGCGCGGCACCTTGAGGGGAGGACGATGGCTGAGAATAGTTAGCAAATTATTTTAAGAACCTGACCTCAGGGGATGCCTGGGTGGCTCAATCGGTTAAGCGTCTGCCTTCGGCTCAGGTCATGATCTCAGGGTCCTGGAATTGAGCCCTGAGTCAGGGTCCCTGCTCAGCGGGGAGTTTGCGTCTCCCTCTCCCCCTCCCCCCTGNGGGAATGAAACACGAGAGACTATGGACTATGAGAAACAAACTGAGGGCCTCATGTGGGGGGGGAATGGGACAGGCTGGTGATGGGTAGTAAGGAGGGCACGTATTGCACAGTGCCACTGGGTTTTATACGCAAGTAATGAATCATCGAGCTTTACATCGGAAACTGGGGATATACTGTATGGTGACTAACATAATATAATAAAAAATCATTTAAAAAAAAATAAATAAATAAAAATTAAAAACAAAAAAGAAATCATCTGTATACTTTTGTTAAAGTTTAAGTTGAAGCATGGCATTTCTCCACTCAAAACGCACGAGTGCTTTTCAATTCTATGGGTAAAGGCCAGATCTCCAAAGTGTTTCCACAATACTCCTGTATGTACCTGATTTCACAGATGCAACGTGAAGCCCTAGGAAATTACAACCAATGATTGTTTATGTGGCTTAGAAATGGCCTCGATTTATTTTTTATGATGGTTTTATGTACGTCTTACCCCAATGGAACAGCTGTGTTTGATCAAGTGACCTAGACTTTCTATGCATGCGTTCTTCCCCTGTCACTTCAGAGGTAATTAGCCCACCTTCTCCGAAGAATGGCTATAGAATCTAAAGAGATAAGTATGAAGCATTTAGACCAGGGTTTAATTTGTAGTTTTTCATTAAGTTCAAAATAGTTTCAAATGTCCGTGTAGTTTTCCTTGGATACATTTTTTAAATATACATATCTCTAGGGGCGCCTGGGTGGCACAGCCGTTAAGCGTCTGCCTTCCGCTGAGGGCGTGATCCCGGCGTTACGGGATCCAGTCCCACGTCGGGCCCATCTGCTATGAGCCTGCTTCTTCCTCTCCCACTCCCCCTGCTTGTGTTCCCTCTCTCGCTGGCTGTCTCTCTCTCTGTCAAATAAATAAA
>NW_023206690.1:79746-83163 GCF_002007445.2 Ailuropoda melanoleuca
CAGTCAAAACTAGAGGCTCTGACGGCCAGGGTCACCGAGGCAGAGGAACGCGTTAGCGAATTGGAGGATGGGTTAGTAGAAGAAAAAACGAAAATAGAAGCTGGTCTTAAAAAAATCCACGCCCACGAATGTAGATTACGGGAGATTACTGACTCTATGAAACGATCCAATGTCAGAATCATCGGCATCCCTGAAGGGGTGGAGAAAAACAGAGGTCTAGAAGAGATATTTGAACAAATTGTAGCTGAAAACTTCCCTAATCTAGCAAGGGAAACAAGCATTCGTGTCCAAGAGGCAGAGAGGACCCCATCCAAGCTCAACCAGGACAAACCTACGCCACGGCATGTCATAGTGCAATTCGCAAATATTAGATCCAAGGATACAGTATTGAAAGCGGCCAGGGCAAAGAAATTTCTCACGTACCAAGGCAAAGGTATCAGGATTACGTCAGACCTGTCTACAGAGACCTGGAATGAGAGAAAGGCTTGGGGGGGCATTTTTAAAGCTCTTTCAGAGAAAAACATGCAGCCAAGGATCCTTTATCCAGCAAAGCTGTCATTCAGAATTGATGGAGAAATAAAGACGTTCCAAAATCGCCAATCATTAACCAATTTCGTAACCACGAAACCAGCCCTACAGGAGATATTAAGGGGGGCTCTATAAAGGTAAAAAGGCCCCAAGAGTGATACAGAGCAGCAAGTCACAACCGATACAAAGACTTTAAAGAGAAATGGCATCATTAAAATCATATCTGTCAATAATCTCTATCAATCTAAATGGCTTAAACTCTCCCATAAAACGCCACAGGGTTGCAGATTGGATAAAAAGACATGACCCATCCATTTGCTGTCTACAAGAGACTCATTTTGAACCCAAAGATGCATTCAGACTTAGAGTAAGGGGATGGAGTACCATCTTCCACGCAAATGGACCTCAAAAGAAAGCTGGAGTAGCAATTCTCATATCAGATAGACTGGATTTTAAACTAGAGGCCATAGAGAGAGATACAGAAGGGCACTATATTATTCTTAAAGGAAGTATTCAACAAGTGGATATGACAATTATTAATATATATGCCCCCAACAGGGGAGCAGCAAGATACACAAGCCAACTCTTAACCAAAATAAAGAGACATATAGATAAGAACACAGTAATAGTAGGGGACCTCAACACCCCACTATCAGAAATAGACAGAACACCCTGGCAAAAACTAAGCAAAGAATCAAAGGCTTTGAATGCCATACTCGACGAGTTGGACCTCATAGATATATATAGAACACTACACCCCAGAACCAAAGAATACTCATTCTATTCAAATGCCCATGGAACATTCTCAAGAATAGATCATGCTCTGGGACACAAAACAGGTCTCAGCCAATACCAAAAGATTGAAATTATCCCCTGCATATTCTCAGACCACAACGCTCTGAAATTGGAACTCAACCACAAGGAAAAACCTGGAAGAAACTCAAACACTTGGAGGCTAAGAACCATCCTGCTCAAGAATGACTCGATAAACCAGGAAATCAAAAAACAAATTAAACAATTTATGGAGACCAACGAGAATGAATACACAACGGTCCAAAACCTATGGGATACTGCAAAGGCAGTCCTAAGGGGGAAATACATAGCCATCCAAGCCTCACTCAAAAGAATAGAAAAATCTAAAATGCAGTTTCTATATTCTCACCTCAAGAAACTGGAACAGCAACAGAGGGACAGGCCTAACCCACTGACAAGGAAGGAGTTGACCAAGATTAGAGCAGAAATCAATGAATTAGAGACCAGAACCACAGTAGAGCAGATCAACAGGACTAGAAGCTGGTTCTTTGAGAGAATCCATAAAATTGATAGACCACTGGCAAAACTTGTCCAAAAACAAAGAGAAAGGACTGAGATTATTAAAATTATGACTGAAAAGGGAGAGGTCACGACCAGCACCATTGAAATTGCAAGGATTATTAGAAACTTTTATCAACAGCTATATGCCAAAAAACTAAACAATCTGGAAGAGATGGAGGCCTTCCTGGAAACCTATAAACTACCAAGACTGAAACAGGAAGAAATAGATTTCTTAAATAGGCCAATTAACTATGAAGAAATTGAGTCAGTGATAAACAACCTTCCAAATAATAAAACTCCAGGCCCAGACGGTTTTCCTGGGGAATTCTACCAAACATTCAAAGAAGAAATAATACCTATTCTCCTAAAGCTATTTCAAAAAATAGAAACAGAAGGAAAGCTACCAAACTCATTCTATGAGGCTAATATTACCTTGATCCCCAAACCAGGCAAAGACCCCCTCAAAAAGGAGAATTACAGACCGATTTCTCTAATGAATATGGATGCCAAAATCCTCAACAAGATCCTTGCTAATAGAATCCAACAGTACATTAAAAGGATTATCCATCATGACCAAGTGGGATTCATACCTGGGATGCAAGCATGGTTCAACACTCGCAAATCAATCAATGTGATACATCATATCAACAAGAAAAGACTCAAGAACCATATGATCCTCTCAATTGATGCAGAAAAAGCATTTGACAAAATACAGCATCCTTTCCTGATTAAAACCCTTCAGAGTGTAGGAATAGAGGGTACATTTCTCAATCTCATAAAAGCCATCTATGAAAAGCCTACTGCAAGCATTATTCTCAATGGGGAAAAGCTGGAAGCCTTTCCCTTAAGATCAGGAACACGACAAGGATGCCCACTCTCGCCACTATTATTCAACATAGTACTAGAAGTCCTTGCAACAGCAATCAGAAGACAAAAAGGGATCAAAGGTATCCAAATCGGCAAAGAAGAAGTCAAACTGTCTCTCTTTGCAGATGACATGATACTCTATATGGAAAACCCAAAGGAATCCACTCCCAAACTATTAGAAGTTATAGAACAATTCAGTAAGGTGGCAGGATACAAAATCAATGCCCAGAAATCAGTTGCATTTCTATACACGAATAACGAGACTGAAGAAAGAGAAATTAGGGAATCCATCCCATTTACAATAACACCAAAAACCATGCGTTACCTTGGAATTAACTTAACCAGAGACGTAAAGGACCTATATGCTAGAAACTATAGATCACTTTTGAAAGATATTGAGGAAGACATAAAAAGATGGAAAAATATTCCATGCTCATGGATTGGAAGAATTAACATAGTTAAAATGTCCATACTACCCAGAGCAATCTACACTTTCAATGCTATCCCGATCAAAATACCGAGGACATTTTTCAAAGAACTGGAACAAATAGTCCTTAAATTTGTATGGAACCAGAAAAGGCCCCGAATCGCCAAGGAACTGTTGAAGAGGAAAAACAAAGCTGGGGGCATCACAATACCGGATTCCGAGCTGTACTACAAAGCTGTGATCACAAAGACAGCATGGTACTGGCACAAAAACAGACACAT
>NW_023206691.1:0-3828 GCF_002007445.2 Ailuropoda melanoleuca
AAGGCTATGAGGGGTGGGGTCAGAAATGGTCTACGCAGAAATAGCCATGTGTAGACACTCTGCTTCCCTTTACTTTTCTTTTTTTTAAGATTTTATTTATTTATTTGACAGAGATAGAGACAGCCAGTGAGAGGGAACACAAGCAAGGGGAGTGGGAGAGGAAGAAGCAGGCTCAGAGCGGAGGAGCCTGATATGGGGCTCGATCCCAAAACGCCGGGGTCACGCCCTGAGCCGAAGGCAGACGCTTAACTGCTGTGCCACCCAGGTGCCCCATCTGCTTCCCTTCTCCTTTCTATCAGAGTGGCACCCACCTCAGCAGCTGGCCTTGAGTTCTCGAGGAGTCAGTGTGTGTGAACAATGTTGAGTACCATGGGCAGGTCATGCTGACTCTCAGCTCCTTATGGTTCACCACCACTTTCTCAGAATGTTGGAGACCCCTCCCCACCTGGAGAATGCAGTGTATAGTGTGGTGCTGTGGTGACTATGATGCTGAGCTGTACATTACAAACATCCTGAAACTCCTCCTTGTATTCCAATACAACTGTTTATTTAACGCTGACAGATATCCTGAACCTTATGTAAGTGATGAATCAGCAAATTCTACTCCTGAAACCAATACTATACTATATGTTAACTAACTTGAATTTAAATGAAAAAAGAACCTGATTTTTTAAAGAAATAAATGAGTTAAAATTAAAGTATATGGGGGACCCTAGAAATATATCGGTGTCCTTATAAGAAGAGATTAGGCATGGATACAGAAAAGAAAATATGATGAGAAGGGTCAATGAGAAGGTGACCACATACAAGCCAAAGAGAGATCTCAGGAGAAATCAACCCTGCAGAGAGCTTCATCTCAGGTTTCTAACTTTCAGAATCATGAGAAAATAAATGTCTGTGTTTTAAAAATAAAGAAACAAATAAATAATAGGCAGGAATATAATAGCAAATTCTATAGCAATTATAAAGGCAATAGCCAGAAATCCACTGTGTATTTACTGTACCAAACTTGCATGGTCCAGCCATGAAACTAATTCAGTGATCACAGGGGTCCTGAAACTCTGCTTAAAGAGCCGAGTAATATTGCAGTGTATTTTCACACATTGGGTCACGTGGTGAAAATAGGTTTGACCCTGTCCTGCATTGATAGATTGTTTCATAATCTCATCAAGCCAGGCTTTTCGACTGGAGAAGAGGTCAGGGCAGGTACCTGTGTATCATTTCAGGTGGTGGGAAGTTGTGGAGTAAATATTTGTTTCAGGTTGTTAAGAGGTTTTTCTATGAAAACAAAAGAAAAACAAACGTTTAATGATTGTAGCAGGCTGTAATCCCAGTTTCTGAATTCTGAAGGCAGCCATTTGAAATTTCTAGATATTGGACATGAAGCCTCAAGTTATCTCATGTTCACTAGCTTCCATGTCTTTGGGAAAAGGGCAGTTTTAGTACTCAATGATTCCAAGTACAGAGGTGGGGAGAAAATTGGACAGCTACATGCAAAGAATGAAACTTGACCACTTTCTCATATCATACACAAAGTTAAACTCCAAATGGATGAAAGACCGTTACGTGACACAGGAATCCATGAAAATCCTAGAGGAGAGCAAAGGAGCAACCTCTTTGACATCAGCCACAGCAACTTGTTTCATAACACATCTCCAAAGGCAAGAGAAGCAAAAGAAAAAATGAACTTGTGGGACTACATCAAGATAAAAACCTTCTGCACGGCCAAGGAAATAGTCAAAAAAAAAAAACAAAAAACCTAAGAGGCATCCCACAGAATGGGAGAAGATACTAGCAAATGACACTACAGATAAAAAACTGGTGTCCAAGGTCTACAAGATCTTCTCAAACTCAATACACGTGAAACAAATAAAAAAATCAAAAAAAGGGCAGAAGATATGACCAGACACTTTTCCAGTGAAGACATACAAATAGATAACAGACACATGAAAAAAATGTTCAACATCATTAGCCATCAGGGAAGTTCAAATCAAAACCAAACTGAGATACCACCTTACACCAGTTAGATTGGCAAAAATTGACAAGGCAGAGAGAAACAAATGTTGGAGAGGATGTGGAGAAAGGGGATCCCTATTACATTGTTGGTTGGAATGCAAGTTGGTACAGCCACTCTGGAAAAAAGTGTGGAGGTCCCTTAACAAGTTAAAAATTGGGTGGGAGGTTAAGATGGCGGAGGAGTAGGGGACCCCTTTTTCAGCCGGTCCCCTGAATTGAGCTGGATAGGTACCAGACCAGCAGGAATATCCACAGAATCAGCCTGAGATGCAGGAAGATACATCTGGATCTCTACAAATGAACATCTCCAGCGCTGAGTATTGAGGTACGAAGCGGGGAGCCGTGAAACCGCGCACAGATATCGGAAGCTAAACAAAAGGGGGAGGGAGCCGCTGTGTCAGGGCGCCGGAAAGTGGTAGCCACCTGCACGGGGGAGCGGACAGACCGCGGACCCGCACGCTTGAGACAGCAGAACGGGAGCTCTGGGAGCTCACGCGGGATGGCTGGCTGTTGGCGGGCCACCTGCACGGGGTAGCAGGCGGACTCGCGGATGGCCCCCGCGAGACAACAGAGTTAGAACGCAAGCTCCATGAGCGCGCGCGCAGGGCAGCTGGCGGGCCACCTGCACCGGGGAGCGGGCGGACCATGGACCCGCACTCTGGAAACAGCAGACTGAGTCCGTGAGCCGGGAGCATGTGCCACCAAGCATCTCACGGAGCTCCGGAGCTCCGGTGTGCTCACTGGATCGAGGCTGAGACCGGGAGCTCCGGGAGTGTGCGCGGGGCGGCTGGCAGCTGGCAGCTGGAGGGCCACCTGCACGGGGGAGCAGGCGACTAGCGGTCAGCACCCGCGAGACACCAGACTGAGACGGGGAGCTCTGGGAGCCCACGCGGGGTGGCTGGCGACTGGCAGCTGGCGGGGTTGGAAACAAAAAGGACAGAGACGTGCCGGCCCTGGAAGTGAGGGCTGGGACGCCGGGTGTGGGACACACAGCCCGGGATGCTGCAGGGTTGAACAGCACCAACAGAAACAGAGTTAAAGTGGCCAGAACATCAGTGGAGAATTATCCGCGATTACTCTATTCTGAGACAGAGGATGAATTTCAGCCGCTGCTGCTCTGAATCTCAGAACAGGCATTGCAAACCGCCAGGGAAAGCCGCCAGAGAACAAAAGCCCAGAAATACTGGCTCACAGGGTGCCCATCCCCATCCCCCCTCGCAGGGGACACGGAGACTCTACCCAAACAGGGTTTTCTGAGTACCGGCAGGCAGGCCCCTCCCCCAGAAGGCAGGCTGAAAAATCAAGAAGCCCACAACCCGGAGCGCCTGAGTGGCGCAGTCACCAAGCACCTGTCTTCGGATAGGGTGTGATCACAACGTTCCGGAAAGGAGTCCCTCATCGGGCTACTCCACCGGGAGCCTGCTTCTTCCTCTCCCACTCCTCTGCTTGGGTTCCCTTTCTTGCTGACTGTCTGTCTCTCTCTCTCAAATAAATAAATAAAATCTTTGAGGAAGAAGCCCACATCCCTAAGATCTCTATAAAATAAGGGCACACGGCCTGGGTCCCAGTCAACAACTTGGGCTCTGGACAACCCCGCAATCTCTCTTCATCAGAATGACGAGAAGGAGAAGTCCCCCCCAGCAAAGAAAAGATAATGAGTCTGTGGCCTCTGCCACAGAATTGGCCTCGGCCACAGAATTNTGAATTCAGAACAACAATGGTCAAGATGATGAGTAGACTAGAAAAAAGTATTAATGAAAATGTTGCTGAGAATATAGAATCCCTAAGGGCAGAAATGAGAGCGAATCTGAC
>NW_023206692.1:0-3031 GCF_002007445.2 Ailuropoda melanoleuca
CCAAGAGCAGGCACTCGTAAACACTTGCTGAATGATAGCATGAATTGTGGGTCCCTCAATAAGCTTGCTCAGAGCACTTACTATTAAGGAAAGGAAGCGTGGTGTGATATAGTACATCCAATTCTTCTCAAACACCTTACTCCTATTACCATCAGCATTTCTAGCTCATTCAATTATTATTACACTTATTAAGGAAGAATAGTGATATATTTAACATGATATGTTAAAGTGAGTTTCAGTTCACTTCCAATTACTTTGCCGTTTCAGTGTACTCGACCCCTCCACACCCATATCCTACTGTTGGGTGATCTCAAAGTCAGGACATGTCTGGTTTTGGATACAAAAATCTGATTCAAATCTGACATAGTCCTATTTAATCTGAACTCCCTCAATAAAAAGAGAATTTATTGGCTTAGATAACTGAAATGTCTAGGGAGAGAACTGGCTCTAGCATTACCGTACTTGGTAATTAGATGATGTTTTCAAGGCTCAATTTATTCTCTATCCCTGGCTCTGCCTCCAGCTGTGTTGGCTTCAGTCACAGATCCCACCTGGTAGCAAGATAATGGGAACTGGTCCATACAAGTTCGTATTCAGCAGGAGAGATTAAATCTACCACTCTGAAGGCTCAAAGAAAAGTACCTGCATTGTGGCTTTCAAGTTCTGATTGACCTAGTAAAAGTATGTATCGATCCCCAAACCATCCAGTGTTGGGGAACAGAATGAGCTGATTGGTTCATAAGCATTCCACTAGTAAGTTTGGGTTAGAGTCAGCTTCCTAGAAACTACACATCCTGAGAGTAAGGGAAAGAGGTGGGAACCCTAAACAGACATGGGAACTCTTTCTCAAAGTATGTAATGGGATGTCTTGTAGCTCAAAATACAATGAATATATATTATATTGACTTCTCATGGCATTCATCAGGTACGCTGGTTCTCTCTATACATAAAGAGGAAGAAACTGAATAAACTCACAAATCAATAAAAGTTTATTGTTTCTAGAATTGCAAATTTATACATAAATCTGTATAACCGTTTTATAGAGGGGAACTCAATCTTTGTATAAGGCCCTAAATAAAACAAATTATTATTTTAAGGATGTGAGTAAAAGATTCAGAACTCTAAAGACCAATATCTGTTACAAAAACCCAGTATTTTAACAAAGTAATTTTTATTGACATTGACTAGTAATACATTCATAAACATTAGATATCATATAGGCTTCTTAGTACCCTGTTGCAGGTATTTTTTGTTTAACTGTTTAAAAAACAAAAATGGTCATGAGCTCCCACACATTGCCTCCATCTTAGAAACAGTGAAAAAAATAGAGGCTGTCATTGATTAAGCTCATTGAGAATGATATGAACATTGTGTAGCATCCTCAGTTAATGAATGACCTTCCCCTGGTGTCATCTGTATTTCTCTCTGTGAAAGAACTTGAGAAAAAGAGATACATGGGTCTACCTGTTAAGATTTCTAACTGCAGTAAATGTGCATTCAGTGTGAATTCAGACTTCAGTGGAAGGAGAGAATAGGCATTCACTCTTCTATGCTAGGACACGGAGAGCCATTTTGTGCAATAAATAGTATTTCTGAGCCTAACCACACCTGCTAAAATAGCACATTTATAATCAGGCAGTAGTTCACTCATTTACCAGAGCCACTTTCAATACATAATTAGAATTCTGCTGCCTCAACTCTGTTCTCCAATGTCAGAATTATTTCTGGCCTCATACTGCAAACACTATTTTATTTAGGATACACGGCTTTCTTGAATGCTTTGTTCTGGGAACTATTTACCATTAATTTGTGTCCAGGTGCATTTATCATGTTAGCCCAGCACAGTAATTAAATGGCTTAAGTCATTCCGTATATGAATACACTGTGCTCATTATTACCATTCCACTTAATTCAGCATCATCTATAGACTTCTAAATATTGCTTTTACATCATCATCTGCTATATGCTCAGTAAGATTCTTGCAACTTAAATGTCTTTCATTTCCAGCTGTGCTTTTTGCTCCTGAAGTTTCATCAACTGTAGATCACAATATAGATTTGTATAGTAATGAAATTGCAGCTCTGAGAAAGACTTACATAGTTCATATGGTTTGTCTCGTGCCTTTAGACTGAATCTCATTCTAAAAGATTGGATTACATTTTATTTTCACATATTACTGAAACAAATCCTCAGTGTTCCCCCAGTGCTTGTTGGGCCTTATACTGCAGATACGAAAATACCCTGTTCAGTTCTCATGTTTCAGGAAGTAGACCGACAGTTCCAGCTGCCATCCCTCTGTATCCACCATTTTTGCCACGGTCATATTTCCCGTGACTGCCCCCAGGCAATGACTGACCATTACAGGGGCCAAAAGCAGGCTTAGTCCAGTAAGACATATCACTCCTCTAACAGGTGACTTAGGCTTGAGGCTTCCTGTTAGCCTTGCCAAACCTTTCTTGGAACCGTGCTGAGGTCAGAGACTCTCCTTTCCCTAATCCTTTTTCCTTCCCTCTCTCCTTCTATAGGCACTATACCTGCATCACAGTCGGAAGGCTTTCTTCTTCTTCCCTGCTTTGTCATCTGATTCACCTATGTCATTTCTAATCCCATCCTGATGTCTGCTTCTTGAAGGACACAAACTAATGCAATTTCCGATTAGAAAAACCTTTCTTAGGTTCAACTGTAATTCTACATACTAGGGAGGAAAAAAAGATTTACCCCCTCCAGTTTATTGTTTGTTGGACATGAAGAAAAACCATAAGAAGGATAAAATATTCCTATAACTGAAGAGTTGTGTCCTAAGATATTTGAAAGCCTTTTTTCTTCTCCTTAGTGCAAAATCTCTGTAACTTAGTATGTTCTTACTAACCCATATACTTAATTTATTGTGTCTTTTGTTCCTACCATATGTCATAGATTCTAAGATAAATGTTTTTCACATTTTAACATCTCTAAAGTTGTGATGTATTTTACAAGTATGACTGTGTCAAATTTAAGTGGCATCTTTTCTCCTTAGTGGTAAATAAATTAA
>NW_023206694.1:0-523 GCF_002007445.2 Ailuropoda melanoleuca
AAGCTGGTCAAATCATGGTGTCATAACCTCTTTAACTAAGGAGATTCTTTGCTTCTAAGGTATAAATACAGTCATTCCCACTGCAGTTCTTAAAGGGACACTTTCACACGTTTTTCCTGTTTGAAGATAGGTGAATATGAACAGAATTATTACATTTATAGTTTCATTTTTATGGGAACAACTGACCTTAAAACGTCCATTCAAAGAGAAACTTTAAGGAGTATAAAGAAAAGGAATCTTTAAAGTGACTGTAGTCTTACTTAGATTCTATCTCTATCCCTTCTCTCCTTCCTCCTCCTCTTGCTCCTCCTTTTTCTTCTTTCACTAGTTCTCAACTTTGGCTGCACAGGGAATCATCGGGGTCCCACTCCCAGAGATGCTGACTAAAGGGATATGTGCTGTGTAGCTTGGCCATGAGAATGTTTCACAGATCCACAGGTAATCATGTAAAACCTTGGTTGACAGATACTCTTTAGCTGCACAGTAAGCCAGTAAGTTTGCCCCCTTTCTCCCACACCATAAA
>NW_023206695.1:0-523 GCF_002007445.2 Ailuropoda melanoleuca
ATCGGAATCTGGGGATGTACTGTATGGTGATTAACACAATATAATAAAATAAAATTAAAAAAAAAAATAAGCAACAGACTTCAAATAATACAAGTAGAAATTTGTTGTTTGACTCAGTTGGATTTGAAGGCAGGCATATAACATATTCATAACATCAATCATTAAAATATTAAAGACAAAGTAGTGATTGCCACAGTATATTACGATAAGCATAAAATATACAAGGACTATGGAGTGAGATAATTCCTACAAACTCTGCCAGAGAAAGAACAGTAGAATTAGGGTTTTCAATTCCACACTTAAGGCACTATCAAAGTACCAGAGATTTTCTTTTTTTTTCTCTTTTTTTTGTTTTTATTCTATTTATTATTATTTTTTAAATATTTTTTATTATCTTATGTTAGTCACCATACAGCACATCCCTGGTTTTTGATGTAAAGTTCGATGATTCATAGTTGCATATAACACCCAGTGCACCATGCAATACGTGCCCTCCTTACTACCCATCACCAGCCTATCCCAT
>NW_023206696.1:0-523 GCF_002007445.2 Ailuropoda melanoleuca
ATGTGTGTGCTGCCTCAGAAAAATTAGAGAATTTAAACGTTTATAATTAGAAGCCAATACTAAGTAGTTTGGAAAAAGTAAGATGATACTTTTTTCAAAACATAGAAAGAACTCTTGTTGCATTTTTGTGCCTTTGGTTTAGACTGACTATGGGAGATAGGGAGCTGCTGAACAGAAGAATGTGATAGCTCATAATCTAAATTTGGAATTTAAAGAGAAGAAGTCGGGCACAAGTAGCAGAATTTGTTAATCAGCTAACTGTACAAGAGCAGAAGAGCTTGGTTTTCTTCAAACAGGGAGTTTGAAGAAAGCTTTTTTGTTGTTGTTGAACAAAACAAAGTTTTGTCTATATTTGGTTCAACAAAATCTTCTCATTTTCTCTTGAAGTATTCTACTTGGCCTGTCAACACTCATCACTCTACCCAAACTTCTCTTATCAATAATTTAATCTTTCTAAAAATCCAGTGGTCACTTCTCAGTCCTCACATCACATAATTTACCAATAGCATTTGACACAGTCCAC
>NW_023206697.1:0-523 GCF_002007445.2 Ailuropoda melanoleuca
TTTTAAAAAGTCAACTGGTAGGGTAAGTCTAAGAAAGAAATTATATACAGCAAGAAATAAAAAGGAGTTTTATTACATTAATGAGAGGAATGTTAAATTCAGTAGCAGCTTTGACTAATGTCATGAACTCATCCACTGTATTCCAATGAAGAAAAAAGAGAAAATGAATTGTTAAGACAGTAGCCCGGACTACTAGGAACATATGTACATCAAGTGATGGATAACATTTTTTATAAAATTCAAAAGGTAAATTATGGTGTAAGGATTTTATATATAATGTAAAACTTTTAATCTAAATGTGATATAGGAGATACTACACATTTATTCAAGCTATAAAGAGTGACTTACTTTTTTTTAGTTAAAACTTTACTATATTTATGTGAGGAGATTTGGATATTGAAGAGTAGCAGAGCCCTTACATCATATCCTGAACTAAATGAAGGGTTTATTTTTATGAAGTAATGTTTCATGAAAGAGTGGAAGACAGACAATATGAGATACACACTGTGACAGAGCCATTAGC
>NW_023206698.1:0-523 GCF_002007445.2 Ailuropoda melanoleuca
AGAACATATTTTTCAGAGGTCATAAGGATGTGGCCATCTACAGCTTTCCAAATCTCAGTCTCCAGCCATCTTCTCAATAGGGATGAATGCTAGAAGTTTAGTTCAGCAATATATAGTTTCAACAGATTCCTCTTTCCTGTTCAATTCAGGTTTCATAAAATTTTGGCTTAGGCTTCAGCCTTTATTGGTTGCATTTATTAATAACAAGATGTAATGATTGTAATGCACTCTTGTATGGTTGCACCACTTCTGAACTATGTGTACAGAACTAGAATTTGTGCCTGAAATCAATAGTCCACATACTTGTGATGACAATCTTAACTCTGTGCTTTTCAGCATATCTTCATCTATTATCATTTTTAAAACAGGGTTATTGCCAATGCAAAGCAAATTATTGTAAAACCTCAATTTTATGAGGTTCTTCTATTAGGAAGACTGAATGCAGTAGACAGAATTTTAGACCAGACAGCTCCCAAAATAATGGGCAAAGTCCATTGTTTCTGAAGCAGCTCTGACAATTGAC
>NW_023206699.1:0-523 GCF_002007445.2 Ailuropoda melanoleuca
AGACATATAGGTTGTTACAACTGTTCTTAACGTGTTTTAGTTTTCCTGCTCTGTCACATCTGTCAGTTTATGTATTCCGAGGGGAAATAATGTGAGATAAAGAGGAGAGGGAAGCTTACTTTTCATTTCATACATGATGAAACTGATGCTCAGAGGTGTTCATGGTTTGTCTCAAATTATAGCTTGTAACTGATAGAGCTGAGAGTATGACTTGGTGTTCTGATTCTAAGTATATCAGGGTATTATTATTATTATTATTACTAATATATTGTATGTTTAAATATCCATGAAACATGAAAATGGTTTCAGTGAATAAAAACTCTCAGAACACAAATAAAAGCAACATGCTAAACTAAGCAAAATGTCAAGAAAGTATCTTTCCCATTTTATATCTGGAAGCTCTATTGCCTAATACAGAATGTGTGAATGTATTATTTTATCCTGGCCTACACAATATGTGGAAACACATAAGGGTATATATTAATAATCACTCCCACGTTCTCTTCATCCTTCTTCTGGCTGG
>NW_023206700.1:0-523 GCF_002007445.2 Ailuropoda melanoleuca
AGACATGGTTGAAAGCACCCACTTTTAACCACTGACTGGTTCCACTGTGGGACCTTGGACAGGACATACAACCTTTTAAGCTACTTGCAAACTCTTCCCTGGGAATATTCTCTCTGGATCATTTGGAACCCTAAGTTTTACTAAACATGTAACATGTTAGCTTATAGAATGAAAACCTGTCATATTCTGGAAAACTCTAATAAATAGCATGAATAGATATGTTTCATTAAAGACACAATGAATGCAAAATGCTTGTCACATAATTTTCAAAAGATGTCAGCTTTTATTAGTAATATTAATAAAGATCATTTATGAATGAATGATTTAAAGTATCATATATATGACATATGAACTTACTTTTTGCTAAAAGTCCATTAAATAGCATATGCAAAGCACCTTCTGAATGCAGCCCTACTAATAACACCCCTGCAAGGTACTGAATTTCTTTCACAGGTGAGGAGAACATCTTGGAGAGACTGGTAACATGCCTAAGTCACCCATTAGAGATTTTATTTATTTATTG
>NW_023206701.1:0-523 GCF_002007445.2 Ailuropoda melanoleuca
AGACAGAGGGAGAGGGAGAAACAGGCTCCCCATGGAGCAGGGAGCCTTACGTGGGGCTCGATCCTAGACCCTGGGATCATGACCCAAGCCAAAGGCTTACGTGTAACTAACTGAGCCACCCAGGAGGCCCAATATTTACAATTATTAAAATATCCTTACATGCATGACATCAACTGTGCTTGGTTGTGATAAGCAATTCCTTTCAATCTTATTCAGTTTGGTTAGCTGCTGTTTTCTTTTTTGCATCCATATTCATTTTTGTCCTCTGTCAAATTTTTGTATCAAGATGTTAGTTTCATAAAATAAACATGGAAGCTATGCATCTTTATAAATGAGGTTCAGAAAATGTATATTGCATGAGAATTATCCATTCTTTGAAAATGTCAAAGGACTTACAGGCCCTTAGAGGTAGATACTTTTTTTGAGAACTTGTTTAATGTATCCCATTGGTTTCTGGTCTATTCTGGTATGTAACTCCTGAATGAATTTTGATAATATATATTTTAATATAACATTATCTATT
>NW_023206702.1:0-523 GCF_002007445.2 Ailuropoda melanoleuca
AGAGGAGGAGAAATCAACCTCCTGAGGTAGAAGGAGGGGCTATATTGTGGGGTAAGAGAAATCAGGGGCTGGGAACATGAAATGTATGATAAGCTTTGAAGACATAATTTACTGTAGCGCAGTTTACTTTCAATTAAGCATGAAGAATATACAGAGTATATTTTTCATGCATTTGAAAATGATTCTGCCTTGCATGATTCATGATGTTTTTGGTTGGTTTATTTTTAAACTGGACTGAGGTTATAGACAAGCACATTTGAACAGATATACTAATCAAAGGATCATGATAATAATGTCCATGGCCACGTTGGAGACTTTTAGGAATTAAAAACAGAGAATATAGAAAATAATTTTATGCAGAGGGTAATCTTCCTGAACCTAAAGGATAACATATCAATTCAGGGTAATATCTTCATACACAGGCATATCCTATTTAAACCCCCTCCATAAAGGGACATCTTATTCATAATCTTTCTTAAAACTAAATACCAAATTTCCTTTGGTGAGGTTAAAAAAAAAAAAA
>NW_023206703.1:0-3036 GCF_002007445.2 Ailuropoda melanoleuca
CTACTCATGCTTTCTCTCTCTCCAATAAATAAATAAAATATTTTTTAAAAGTTTATTTACTTATTTAAGTATATTTCAGATTATTTTAATACAATATGTTCCTTTCTCTGGAACACAATCATATTAGCTTCCTAGGTCTGCCATAACAAACTGCAACAAACTGGGTGGCTTAAAACAACAGAAATGTATTCTCTCACAGTTCTGGAGTCTAGACATTTGAAATCAAATATCAGCAGGGCCATGCTTCCTTTAAAGGCTCAGTGGAAGAATCCTTCCTTAACTCATCCTAGCTTCCGGTGTCTCTGGACAATTCTTGCCTTGACTTGTAGGTGTATGACTCCAACTCCTGCCTCTGTTTGTCACATGGCCTCCTACCCTGTGCATGTAGTTTCCACGTGCACTCTCCTCTTATAAAGACACCAGTCATTGGATTCAGGGTCCACTCTAACCCAATATGATCTCAAATAACTATCTCTGTAAAAACCCTATTTATAAATAAAATCATGTTCTGAGATTCCAGGTGGACATAAATTTTGTGGGTCACTATTCAACCCACTAATGTAGTGATTTAATTTAGGAATGACCAAACAGGGAAGGTAAGAAAGCAATGAGGTCTATGACCAGGACTGAGACTTTGCTTCCAATCATCAATTATTAAAGCATTCCAGGAATCTATCTGAGAAAGAAAGGGCCCATAACTAATTTGAAATCACATATGTAAAATACATTTTTTTTCTCATCGGTTATATTACCACCCAAAGAATCAAATAATCTAAAAGATAGACTATCTTTTTTTTTTTTAAGATTTTATTTATTTGACAGAGAGAGAGCAAGTGAAAGGGAGTGCACAAACAGGGGGAGCAGCAGGCAGAGGGAGAGGGAGAAACAGGCTCCCCACTGAGTAGGGAGCCCGATGCTGGGCTCGATCCCGGGACTCTGAATCATGAGCTGAGCCGAAAGCAGACATTTAACCAATTGAACGACCCAGGTGCCCCAAGGATAGACTATCTCTTAAAACCAGTATCTCTGTATACCTAAAGGGACTGTAAAATTAGGAAGTAAGGCATCCATAATATTTTTGATTGGAATATTTTCATTTCAGGAAAAAAAAAATCATTGTGGTTATGAGTGCTGCAATCAAAGTGCGAAAGAAGTAACATGGGTGCTGCTTTTAAGATTTTTGTCTTTGAGAGGTCCGTGGGTGGCTCGGTCAGTTAAGCGGCCAAACTCTTGATTGTGGCTCAGGTCATGATCTCAGCACCCTGATTTTGGCTCAGGTCATGATCTCAGGGTCCTGGGATCTGGTCCCATGTCGGCCTCCACACTCAATGGGGAGTCCACTCTCTCCCTCTTCCTCCCCCTCCCCCACATGCTCACTCTCTCTCTCTCTCAAATAAATAAATCTTTAAAAAAAGATTTTGTCTTTAGCTTTCAGCATTTTAAATACAATGTATCTAGTTGTGGATCACTTTGTGTTTACCATATTGAGAAACTCTTGGTTTTCTTGGATGTGCAAATTAATTTTTTCAACAAATATAGAAAAGTGGTCAGCAATCATTTCAAATATATTTTCTGCCCCTTTTCTCTTGTTTCTTTTTCTAGGACTTCATTGTGTATTTATGGTAAGCTTAATTGTGTATCATAGGTCTCTAAGGCTCTGTTGATTATTTTCTTTATTCCTTTCTGTTCTTTTGCTTGGATTAGCTCTATGGTTCTATCTTCACATTCACTGATTTATTCTTCTGTCAGTCCACATCTGCTCTAAATTCCTCTAGTGAGGGACACCTGGGTGACTCAGTTGGTTAAGCTTCTGCCTTCAGCTCAGGTCATGATCCGAGGGGCCTGGGATTGAGCCTCACATTGGGCTCCCTGCTCAAGGGGGAGTCTGCTTCTCCCTCTGCCCTTCCCCCTGCTTGGCTCTCTCTCTCCCTCTCTAAAATAAATAAACAAAACCTTTTAAAAAAAATTCCTCTAGTGAAGTTTATAACTTCAATTATTTTACTTTTTAACTCCAGAGTTCTCGCTTTGTTCTCTTTATTTTCATTGATATACTATATCTGAGGAGTCATTATTGACATATTTACCTTTATTATATATTATAAATATAAATTCTTTGAATCCTTTCTCTGCTTAAACCTTCATCAGTGACACTTCTAGTTACTATGTTTTTTTCAAGTGCATACATTCCAATTTCTTGTTTCTTTCATATCTCATCATTATTATTATTATTTGAAAATTGGACATTATAGGTAATACATAGTTTCAGCCTAGATTGTAATCAATCCTTCTTTTTATTTCTTTGTTTTGGATAATTTAAAAGAGTATGTGCCCCCCAAAATGAATGGCCACTAGTCTCTGTTCAGTTTTTATTATTATTTTAATCTCTCTCTCTTATTTTTTTTAATATATTATTTTTAAGCCAACTTCCTAGGGCTTCCTCTTGGGTCAACATAGTTCAGTGGGCAGCGAATAATTGGTAAACAGTAGTACTTAAAATCATTGAGCCAACAGGCACCATTCTTTGCTGACGAATATGTGCATGGTTTGGAAACAAATTCAAAGTTCAATATTTTTATAATTCTTCTCTGGCCTTTAATTTCCATATGCTCAAGGTCTCATAGTCAGCCAGAGACAAAGAGACAATTAAGACTTCCTCTGGTGTTTCCTGATTTTGGATGGATGCGTGTAGAAATGCACAACATTCCATATCATCATGGTTATATGAAAGCTAATCCAGACCATCTAAATTATGTGAAAGATTATCAAGACTAATTCCCCAGAACTTCTGTGAAAATTATGGCTGGTCTGCTGGTCTGTTGCTTGCTCCAGCCTGTAATATGGCATTAAAGGTGTGATGTTGGCTATCCTAGATTCTTTGCTATTGTTCTTGGATTGTTTCTCTGTTCTTTTCTTTCTTTTTTTTTAAGATTTTATTTATTTATGTGACAGAGAGACAGCTAGCGACAGAGGGAACACAGCAGGGGAGAGGGAGAGGAAGAAGCAGGCTCCCAGCTGAGGAGCCCAATGTGGGACTCG
>NW_023206704.1:0-172 GCF_002007445.2 Ailuropoda melanoleuca
AAAAAGAAATGTGAGGGGAAAAATGTGAAAATATAGGTGCCTTCTAAAAAACAACAAAAAACAAAAACAAACAAACAAAAAAACTCCTTAACTTCCTAGAACCATGATCAAGAGTCAGTATAGACCAATGTTTAAGAACATAGGTATGATCCTGGGCAAATTTATTATCTCT
>NW_023206704.1:185-525 GCF_002007445.2 Ailuropoda melanoleuca
TGTAAGTCAATTTCCTGATCTGTAAAAGTGGGATACTAAACTGTATCCACTTCTTAAATCTGATGTGAGGACTAAATAAATTAAATATGATGTCTTAAAAAAAAATAGATAATTCTGTGTTTAAAAATTAAATGACATTTTAAATAAATTATCGTAAATTATTCCAGTAGATTCTTAGATACAAAATATAACTGAATTGTCAGAGCCCTACAGGATCATGGGAGAACACACCTATAGCAAACAAGCGGAGTTTGGTCCTGGCTTCAGTGTGGAGAACTCCTGCCATGCGGAACTGTGGGGCATCTCAGGAAAAGGGTATTAGAAAAGATTTATTATAGGA
>NW_023206706.1:0-523 GCF_002007445.2 Ailuropoda melanoleuca
AAAAAATGTTGTACAAAGAAATTAATTAAATAACACTGGGAAGTGGTTAGATGTTATTATCGATTATTTTAGAGTTCATGCATATCCTGTGTCATAGACTTAAGGTCATTCTTGGGTAATATGAGATTAAGACAGATCATACTGTAAGCTTCTTTTTAAAAGATTAAAAAAATGCATAAAATCAATAAAAATGGAAATGAGGACATGGAGACTAGGACAAGCACTAAGGAACAAAGCAGCAGCCAAAGTGGATAGTTCTAATTTAAGGCAGTGGTGACAAATGACCAGACGCAGTGATTAAAGACTTAGGTTTGAATTCTGGCTCTACCACTTACTACCTTCGTGAACTTTAACTCCATCCTTTGTAGGTTATGTTCAAGGTGACATCAGACAATGTAGGTAGAGCAGTTCCAGACACGTCGCCACCACAGCCACTACTACTGTTGTTATTGCCGTAATGAAAATCAGAAATATAAAAAGACGGAGATGCAGTTTGAGTGATGTAATTGGGCAAGGATGAAGG
>NW_023206707.1:0-523 GCF_002007445.2 Ailuropoda melanoleuca
GGGGGGGGTGTCAGTTTCTGCTTTGTCCTCAGCTTGCCTTCTGTTCCCTCATCACCAAGACTTCCCAGTCCGGGAGTCCAGCCCCACCCCCGCCCCCATCTTCAGCTTCCCTTTATTTAGAGCCCAAACTCATCACAGTATTTTTGTTATTTTATATAGTCTGTGTTTTATTTTATTTTATTTTTTAGTTGTCCTTTTCAGTGAAGGCCTACTGTTTTACATTTTATTTGTCAGGAAAGCACCTTTATTTTGCACTCACTCTTCAGTGATTCCTGGCCACCTGTAGAATTCTAGATGGAAGTTGATTTTTCTCTCCGCTATTTGAAAATGCTCCTGTGCGAGCATAATCCTTATAAGCGCAGGCTCCGTGTGCAGAATCCCCACAATCCAGTGGGCTTTGCTGATCCCTAGCTCTAGGACCTCGCTCAATCGGGACTCCCAGAGTCTGAGCTTGGCATCCAAACTGGCGCCGTGGGGAACCACACTGGTCCTGCCCTCGAGGGCTGTCGAGACTGAAGGAGAG
>NW_023206708.1:0-523 GCF_002007445.2 Ailuropoda melanoleuca
AGTTTGTGTAACGGGAAGAGAGTGTGTGCACTTTTACCATATTAAACTGATGTGTTATTTATACCACATAGATTATTTTCCTGTGGCTTTTCACATATTGAATCAATGAGATTTATTAGCAGTGGGGGGAGAAGAAGGTGGATACCACCTTGAAGAAAGAAATCCTTTTGCATTTTGAGACTCCAATTAGAGATTCTTCAGAAAAGAAAAAGTAGTCATGAAAGCCAGACTTCATTGATGCAGAAAAATTCTAAATTCAAAAGCTTCTATTTATATGAGAAGAACAGGCATTGGTCATTGGCTTTGTCAACATGGAGTGTTACGGTAAGATGTGGTATATAGGGAAAGCAGGAAATGGTGTCAGAGGACAGCCTGCCACCCAGAAGGGGAAAATCCCTCCTGGCACTGGAAGATGCTTAGAGAAGTCTGAAAAAGATGATTCTTGAATTAAGATGTTGCTTGGGCTTCCATGAAGGATTGGGTGAAAGGAACCAGACAATAAAAATCTCAATGGAGATTTTTG
>NW_023206709.1:0-523 GCF_002007445.2 Ailuropoda melanoleuca
AGGAGGAAAAGCGCAAAAAACGAAACAAGAAAGTTTACTGTACAGCTTTGCAAGATTAAAACATGAACAGGTACGTTATCATCTTTAAAAAAACAAAAGAGAATGGGATTTATACAGGACGAGAGAAAGAAGAAATCTGGCTATGAACAAAACCTGGATTCAGCCTGCTTTTGCCATTTCGCACACCTAAGCAGTTCCGACTTTTGTCCACTTGTCCGCGTGAAGATATAATATAAAATAAAACATTGCTTCAAACTGGGTTTTATCCGATCCCGACATCTTGATCCCTGCACTGAATTTCTAGGGGGTGCATTTTGGAAATACAGGTTGGGTTGTTAAAATATCCAGAATTTCCAGCTGCTGTTGGGAATCCAATGTCGCTGGAAATTAGCTGGCAAACCTGCTTGTAAAAGCTGGCGGACAAATGAAAGCCGAGGAATTTGAATCCGCTTCACACTTTTCTCAGCCATGCTGCAGCTTCCCATGGGATGACTGCTAAATTAAAGATTTGCGTTCCCCCAAC
>NW_023206710.1:0-523 GCF_002007445.2 Ailuropoda melanoleuca
AGGTTAGAATAAAGTGATAATAAATTATAACTCATGAGAGAAATTTATGAAATACTTAATTATAAACCTTAGAAATGTTGATGTCTCTAAAAGAAAACTATGATACATTCCTGGAAGACATTCAAAGAAGTGCAAAGAAGATAGTTCCATTTTCCTACATCAGAAGATTCAATAAATTTAACATTTCAGTTCCTCGCAGATTAATCATGTGTTTACTGCAATCTTAGTAAAGTTTAAAGATTTTTTAAATTTATTTGAGAGAGAGAGGTAGAGAGCATGTGTGCATGAGCAAAGGGGCAGAAGGAGAGGGAGAAGCAGACGCTCTGCTGAGCAGGGAGCCTGATGCAGGGCCCAATCCCAGGATCCTGGGATCATGACCTGAGCTGAAAACAGAGGTTTAACCAACTGAGCCACTCAAGCACCCCTTAATAAAGTTTAAAAAGAGTTTTATTTAATATGAAAAGCTGATTTTGAAGAGAAAATGTGCAAGAATAAGACTATTTGGGTTACCCAGATTATGATC
>NW_023206711.1:0-523 GCF_002007445.2 Ailuropoda melanoleuca
GGAATAGACGATTGCATACATGTGTCTAGAGTTCAGGGGACAAGTCCAAGGTAGAGATGTAAATTTGGAAATCATCAGTGATCGGAGGGTATTTCATGGTACGAGAGTGGTTGAGGTTACCTAGGGAGTAAGTTTAGATAGAGGAGAGGTCTGAGGACATAGCCTTGGGGAACTTCAGTGCTAAAGATTTGGAAAATGGGAAGAAAGCAGAAAAGAAGACTGAGAAGTAGTAACTCTTTAGTTAGGAGAATCAAGAGAAAGCAGTGTCCTTTTAACCAAAAGAAGAAAAAAAGGAAAAGGAAAAAGAAAGATGGAGAGATGGAGGGATCACTGGTATTGTATGCTGCTGCTAAGTTGATAATGAAAGATACTCTTTTTAAATATTCTTTTTAAAATAATTGTTGAATTTCACGTTATCATCATTCATAAGTGGAATGGAATCATTTTCTCTCTTTGCGCAGTCATTGAAGATTAATGTTAAGACAGGCTCTTGAAGTCAGTTGGTCAAAATTATCTCGGTGAG
>NW_023206712.1:0-523 GCF_002007445.2 Ailuropoda melanoleuca
CAAAAATTTTCCAGGAAGGTGTCCCCTCTTCCCATTAAAAAAAAAATCAAAATTGGTAGAAAGTGTGGGATTTCCCCAGAGATAATTTGAAAAGATAGTGTTTCCCTTAAAAAAAAGCAATGCCAGTCCTTTTTTTTTATGACAGATCTCCTTTTTCAGAGCTCTAGGCTGGCAAGTTACCTCTGAAAAGTAGAGAACTGAACTCACAAACCACAAGTGGATTGTGTCAATTTAATCTGGTTTTTATTTTAGCTTTCCAAAACCCAAGAGTGGTGACATTTATCATTCTGGAGATCTTTCTATTCTCTATATCAGTGCTTTTCAACCTCAGCGACTTTAAGATGGGGAATTCTGGGAATTGAAGTCCACACATCTTAAAGTTGCTGAGGTTGAGAAACGCTGCTGTTCGTCAAAGAGGAAAAGGTATAATTGAATCAGATAAGCTGAAATATACATAAGAGTAGTTGTTTTGTAATCTTACATGAACACCAAATCCCACCAAAGAGAGTGAGCCTAAACACAG
>NW_023206713.1:0-523 GCF_002007445.2 Ailuropoda melanoleuca
TTGTGGATAATTCTTGACATTCTTTGGCTTGCAGCTGAAGCACTCCAGTGTCTGCCTTGGTATTTATATGGCCTTCTCCCTTGTGTATTTTTGTGTCTCTGTGTCTTTTCTTATAAGGACACCAGCCACATTGGGTTAAATGTGACCTCATCTATTCCAGTAGGTCTTCATTTTAACTAATTACATTTACAGTGATCCTATTTCCAAATAAGGTTGCATTCTGAAGTTTGTATTCAATGCCCCTCTATACGATTCTGAGAGTTAGGACTTCAACATCTTTTTGAGGGCCACAATTTAACCCTTAACAGGAATCATCTATCAAACAACTTTCTTCAAGGGCAAAAAAATTAATTCATCTTGGAGAAATAGTATTATATACTAATATTTGTTTAATTTATTCTTTCCTAATAAGGCAAAATTTGAGCTAAAAGACAAGAAGAACATATATTTTCATTAATCATTTGATACATATTTTTCAAAGTCATTATTAATATGGTAGATTCATGTGACAAGCTTCTAGGAG
>NW_023206714.1:0-3045 GCF_002007445.2 Ailuropoda melanoleuca
TATGGTGGGCCAGAGAGTTAAGAATTAATACAATGCTATTCAGTGTTTTCTGCATTTACACCCAGGCAATTCGCATTAATGATGTGAAAGAACACTTAACAGACAACTCAAGTTTGCAAATTAGCAGGAGAGAAGAGAAAAATGACTCAGAACAACAAGCATACAGTATTACCAAATGCACTTTACACATTTATCCTGTTAAGTGTAGCTTAGTTTTGATGATTTACAATGCTAGTTCGTACTCAGTTTTGTAAGCATAATAAAGTCTCCGTAATCTCAGCCTTCCCCATAGCACCCTGCTATTAAATCTTTGTTGAGAAGTGTGATGAGACCCCTCTGGCTTCCAGCCCTCCCCACCCCCTGAGGGAATTGGCAAGAAATGATAGGGTTTGTGGATTAGTAAAATGAGAGGTTCTCTGTGCTTTTCCTTCTTTAAATATATATTTTGATAATCTGTCTTCTGCATCAGAGAGTCCCAACAGCATTAGACTGTTGATTTCCCTCCCTTCCCAGCCTCCAGGAAAAAGAGAGCAAGGCTCGGGCAGGACAGGTGGTTTCCATCTACTGCTACAATTGAAAAGTAGGATTTAATTTTTTTTTTCTTTCCCCCTTCCCTTTACTCCTTCAAGCAGGGATGATACATAACTTACTTGCACATGTTGGATTGCATACGAGGAGAAAATTGCACAATGAGGGAAAAAAAGAAAGAATTCCTCTTAATGCATGTCACTTTGTCCCTACCTACCCTTAGGGACTGTTTTGTTTCCTAGATCAGGATGCTTGTCCAGAATAGTGCCCACATGCCAGAACACCTCTCGATGATGAACTCCATGAATTATGTGCATGATCCCTTAGATCTCCAGGTCCCCAGTGGCTGAGTTCAGTCAAGGTTACTAATATCTACTCATGACCTGATCTGGGGCATACTTAATCCACATGATGACTTTCAAATCTGGGTCTAGAATTGGTCATCTTGCTCCATATTTGAACTTCATCTTCTAAAGCTCAGTCTACTCTGGGGTCACTTGGCAAGGCTATAGCAGGATTTCAAGACTTTTAATACAGAGTGAATCAGTTTCTATCTAGGCAGGCTCCCCAAGGAATGTGCCTCACCCTTGGGGATGAAAGTCACCAAAGGAACAAATCTCGAGTTACCAAGAAACCCTCAGTTACAGGATGGAAAGGATCTGAAAGCAGGGTATCTACCAGTTCTCTGACAATTGAAGTTAAAAGACAAAGAGAATGAAAAAGAACAATGAGAGAAAGAGCAAATTAAGAGGGGAAAATAAAACTAGAAATACCCTCCTCGCTAAACTAACACTTTCTCCATCAGGGAAAGGAAAAAAAAGAAAGAAAGAAAGAAAAAGAAGCAACAGCAGCAGCACCAGGAAAAGAGTTAACTCAAGAAGCAGGAAAGGTAAATTGGAAGAGTTAGACCGCCCAACTTACATTAAAATGATTTAATCAAAGAAGAAGGTAAAAGCATCATATTACTTTTTTTAATTAAAATATTTCCAAGGATCTTTAATCTTTTTCAGATTAGTCTGAAGGGTACCCTTAGCCAACTCAAGTTTCAACTTCCACACCTTCAACAAATGTGAATGATTCCTGGTTCCATTTCTCCCCCTTTCTCTCTCTGATCCTCCACTTTTGTTTTTCCTCATCAATCCCCCACCCTCCCAGAGAAATCATCCTGAAACAACAGCAAACAGGACCAAGTCTTCTCAGATTTACCTTTCCTGAAATGTGTTTCATTGTCACAAATGAGCCTCTGTTTTCCTACCTTTGATTAAAATGTTGTGGTATGTGAGCACAGACTAGGTTTCCTACTTTTAGACTAAAAAGCTTAAGATCAAAATAAACCAAATACTTTATTAGGGTGAGGGCTTTTTCATTTTTGAAGAAGAACAATATTTAACCCATAAATATCTTCACCATACTATGGTGCTGAAAATCCAGCATTTTCTGCACTGATATTAAAGTTGTATAATATATAAAGGAATATATATTGTATAACATACAAAGTTGTAAAGGAATTGTATCTTTTGCTTCTATTCTATTTCATAAAGCTGAACATAAGGATAACTATGTGGCAGAAACTCAAAAAAAATAAACACTAAACAGAATTTAAGGTTAGCTTAACAACCCACTCTCACCTAAAGTAAGATTTCTTGCCAGCATAGTATACACTAGCCGTGTGTCAAGTCACTATGTATTTAACGGTAGTGATGATTCTACATGAGTAAAACTTCTTTTAAATCACCAGGTATTCCACTGAAAACAGAATCATACTAATTGTCTGCATTTAATGGGACTTTCCAAAAATTGCACATTCTAAGGGATAAAAAAAATGCATTAAATGAAGTCAATTAAATGTAGATGAGCTAGAAAATGCAAATAAACCCACAAAGAATACCAATACACACCCAACAGAATGCTAAAATTAAAAAGACTGATAACACAAATGTGAGCAAGGAAACACAACTGGAACTCTCAGATATCGCTGGTAGGAGTATAAAATGGTGCAGCCACTTTGGGTAAAGGTTCAGAAGTGTTTCATATAGTTAAACATATCCCACTACCTCCCATGACTCAGCAATTCTATCCCTACTTATTAAATCAAGAAAAATAAAACATATGTCCACAGGAAGACCTACATAGGATGGTTCACAACTGTATTCATAAAAACCAAACACTAAAAATAACCAAAATGTCTCCCAATGGGAGAACAGAAACAAATTATGATATATTCCTATTACAGAATACTACTCAGCAATAAAAAAGAACACATTATTCATTTACACAGCATGGGTGAATCTCACAGACATTATACTGAACAAAAGAAGCTGGACTCAAAAAAAGAGTACATAATGTGTGATTTCACTTATAAGACATTCTAAAACTAATCTGCGGTTAATCAACGTAAAAGCTAGTTACTTCTGGTGGAGCATTATTGATCAAAAAGGGGTACAAAATGGGGCGCCTGGGTGGCACAGCGGTTAAGCGTCTGCCTTCGGCTCAGGGCGTGATCCCAGCATTACGGGA
>NW_023206715.1:0-1733 GCF_002007445.2 Ailuropoda melanoleuca
CCAACAGGGGAGCAGCGAGATACACAAGCCAACTCTTAACCAGAATAAAGAGACATATAGATAAAAATACACTAATAGTAAGGGACCTCAACACTCCACTATCAGAAATAGACAGAACACCCATGCAAAAAATGACAAAGAAACAAGGGCTTTGAATGCCATACTCGACGAGTTGGACATCATATATATATATATANCGAGTTGGACCTCATAGATATATATAGAACACTACACCCCAGAACCAAAGAATACTCATTCTATTCAAATGCCCATGGAACATTCTCAAGAATAGATCATGCTCTGGGACACAAAACAGGTCTCAGCCAATACCAAAAGATTGAAATTATCCCCTGCATATTCTCAGACCACAACGCTCTAAAATTGGAACTCAACCACAAGGAAAAACCTGGAAGAAACTCAAACACTTGGAGACTAAGAACCATCCTGTGCTCAGGAATGATTCAATAAACCAGGAAATCAAAAATCAATTTAAACAATTTATGGAGACCAACGAGAATGAAAACACAATGGTCCAAAACCTATGGGATACTGCAAAGGCAGTCCTAAGGGGGAAATACATAGCCATCCAAGCCTCACTCAAAAGAATAGAAAAATCTAAAATGCAGTTTCTATATTCTCACCTCAAGAAACTGGAACAGCAACAGAGGGACAGGCCTAACCCACTGACAAGGAAGGAGTTGACCAAGATTAGAGCACAAATCAATGAATTAGAAATCCGGAGTACAGTAGAGCAGATCAACAGGACTAGAAGCTGGTTCTTTGANGTAAAGCTGATTCTTTGAGAGAATCAATAAAATTGACAAACCACTGGCAAGACTTATCCGAAAGAATAGACAAAGGACTCAAATTAATAAAATTATGAAGGAAAAAGGAGATGTTACAACCAACACCAATGAAATTGGAAGGATTATTAGAAACTTTTATCAACAGCTTTATGCCAATAAATTAAGCAATCTGGAAGAGATGGAGGCCTTCCTGGAAACCTATAAACTACCAAGACTGAAACAGGAAGAAATAGATTTCTTAAACAGGCCAATTAATCCTGAAGAGATTGAGTCAGTGATAAACAACCTTCCAAATAACAAAACTCCAGGCCCAGAGAGTTTTCCTGGGGAATTCTACCAAACATTCAAAGAAGAACTAATACCTATTCATCTAAAGCGATTTCAAAAAATAGAAACAGAAGGAAAGCTACCAAACTCATTCTATGAGGCCAATATTACCTTGATCCCCAAACCAGGCAAAGACCCCCTCAAAAAGGAGAATTACAGACCGATTTCTCTAATGAATATGGATGCCAAAATCCTCAACAAGATCCTTGCTAATAGAATCCAACAGTACATTAAAAGGATTATCCATCATGACCAAGTGGGATTCATACCTGGGATGCAAGCATGGTTCAACACTCGCAAATCAATCAATGTGATACATCATATCAACAAGAAAAGNAGAAAAATTCAAAAATCATATCATTCTCTCAATAGATGCAGAAAAAGCATTTGAAAAACACAGCATCCTTTCCTGATTAAAACCCTTCAGAGTGTAGGGATAGAGGGTACATTCCTGTTATTCGTATGAAAAGACTACAGCAAATATAATTCTCAATGGGGAAAAGCTAGAAGCCTTTCCCTTAAGACAGGAACACGACAAGGATGCCCACTCTCGCCACTATTATTCAACATAGTACTAGAAGTCCTTGCAACAGCAATCAG
>NW_023206715.1:2110-2291 GCF_002007445.2 Ailuropoda melanoleuca
ATGCTCATAGATCGGAAGAATTAACATAGTTAAAATGTCCATGCTACCCAGAGGAATCTACACTTTCAATGCTATCCCGATCAAAATGCCGATGACATTACCAGAAAAGGCCCCGAATTGCCAAGGAACTGTTGAAAAGGAAAAACAAAGCTGGGGGCATCGCAATGCCGGATTTCGAGCT
>NW_023206716.1:0-523 GCF_002007445.2 Ailuropoda melanoleuca
ACACACACACAATACTTCAGAGCTGTTCATTATTATTATATTTGTTTTGGTGATCTATGAATGAGTGATCTTTGATGTTACTATTGTAATTGTTTTGAGGGACCATGAACCACACCCATATAAGACAGCGGATTTCATTGCCAGATGAGTGCCCCCCCCAAAGGCGAAGTTCTTGAAGGAAATTAAAAATCCTATTCCAGTGAACACAACAAATGCTAAGAAAGTAAAACAGTCTTATTGCTGATACGGAGAAAGCTTAAGTGGTCTGGTTAGGTCAAATCAGCCACAACATTCCCTTCAGCCAAAGGCTAATCCAGAGCAAGGCCCTCACTCTCTTCAATTCTACAAAGGCTGAGAGAGGTGTGGAGGTTGCAGAAGAGAAGTTGGAAGCTAGCAGAGGTTGGCTCATGAGGTTTAAGGAAAGCAACCATGTCCATGACATAAAGGTACAAGGTGAGGCAGCAAGTGTTTATGTAGAAGCTGCAGCAAGTTCTCCAGAAGATCTGGGTAAGGTAATTCATGA
>NW_023206717.1:0-523 GCF_002007445.2 Ailuropoda melanoleuca
CATTATATTCTGTTCAGTTTTTCCAATTAAATGCAACGACGTAGTCTTCCTGCCTCCAGTTTTGTCCGTTTCAGTTGATTGTAAAACTTGAAGCCAGGCGCCTTCAAACGCACATGTTTGATCTGAAAAGACAAGTCACACACTTGGAGAAAATTTTGGCTAAGGACATATATGAAAAAGGATTTGCACCTGGAATATAGAAGATTCTCTAAAAACTCAATAATAGGAAAAGGAAATAGCCCAATACAATATGCAAAAGGTATGAAGACACTCCAGCAAAACTGTATACGGATGACATATAGTAACATCTACATTAATAATGCTAATAATATTGACACTGTATATGAAAGGAAGATAATAACAAAATATAGATGCTCGATACCATTCGTCATTAAGAAAATGCAGATTAAAACCACAATAAAATACCTCTACATACCTATTAGAATACCTAAAATCAAAAAGACATTCAAATAGCATAGATCCAGCACTCCTCGAACTCTGCTATATTTGCTGGTGTGGATGC
>NW_023206718.1:0-523 GCF_002007445.2 Ailuropoda melanoleuca
CAAGTCAGGCCAGATATAAAATGTGCGAACCCAAGGGAAGAACTGTTTATGCTTTTGTGAAGACTTAACTCAGAAGAGCTGGGACAGAGCTGTACTTGGTGCTCTATCACTTAATGAAATGTAAGTCTTTGGTGGTTTTTGAAGGGTGTCATGTGCCATTCCTTCTTTTCAAATTGCTCTGGCAAAAAGTGGTGCTCAATAGATTTTTGTTGAAAGGCTGAGTTGATTCCTGATGCATTGAATAATATTTATTTATTTATTTATTTCTAGCCCTTGGGAGCTGGAGGTGGGGGAGGAGTAGAGGGAGAGGGAGAGAGAGAATCCCAAGCAGGCTCCACGCCTAGTGCAGAGCCTGACGCGGGGCTTGATCCCATGACCCTGAGATCACGACCCCAGCTTAAATCAAGAGTTGGACATTTAACCAGCCGACTAAGCCACGTAGGTGCCCCAATTGCATTGAATGATTTAAAAAGGATTAGGATGCTTCAGTTGATTTACACGGAGAATAAGTGGATATGGGACT
>NW_023206721.1:0-523 GCF_002007445.2 Ailuropoda melanoleuca
CATGGCCAGACGCCACAGCCCGTCTCGGCTTCTGCGCTGTGAGGAGCTTGGATTACCTGGTGAGGCGGTGATGCTCTAAATCCAAGAGGGAGCCAGCAGATGCGGGATGGACAGATGAACGAAACTGACATCCTCTCCCTGGTAAAACGGAGCAAGATGAGTGACAAAATTCTGACTCTGGGGGGAAAAAAAACCACTTCTTGCCAATATCAAGTCTTCAGTATGCTGCCTGATGCGTAGGGTTAGTCAGTCCCAAAACAGGAAGAGTACTGCTATTTTAAATGTGCCTCAGGAAATTTGGTAATGAGCCCCTCTGTACCCTGAGAGGTAAATGCAATTAATTACAAATTGCATGTTTCGTTTCTGTTTGCTGTGCTGCAGAAATGAATGCATGCGAGGAAGGGAACTGGGATTCTGGTAACTTCCTGATGGATATTTATAGGACAGAGACAGAGGATGTTTTCACTCCCAGTGGTTGAAGTGCATTGACCTATCTAATCTTTCATTTTCTTTCATGGAAAGA
>NW_023206722.1:0-523 GCF_002007445.2 Ailuropoda melanoleuca
GCTGTCAGCCACTTCAAACTCTTGGTGCCCTGGCGTGTGGCCGAGCTCTGGACGGGGTTGGGGACCTTGCTCTGGTCTCCACTGCTGACGACTCTGTGTTCCACCCCTCGCACCTGCCACGTTAGGGAGCGCCAGGCCTGCCTCGGGATTCGGTACCTGCTCCCGCCAGCTCTGGGGGAGGGGACAGGGAGGACATTCGCACACACTTTCCACCTGCACAGAGGGCTGACCTTGAGACCAGCCATGCTGCGTCAGCGCACAAGCCCGAGGAACCCCCAGGCTCCGTGTGCCTGTGGGGCTCAGCACGCCAGGGGAAATGCAGCCTCCACGCCCCCCACCTCCCTGCCGACCTCCTAGTGCGGCTGGATGAGCTGGTGCTGGCAGGGGCAGAGGGCATTCCTGGGGCCGGAGTCCCCAGGTCGGAAGAACTGAACACGGTGCAGGAAGGGACAACCGCTGTTCGGCCTCAGGCTGGCCTGGAGTGGAGGGAAAACCCCAGCACCAAAGACAGTGCCGGGCCAGC
>NW_023206723.1:0-523 GCF_002007445.2 Ailuropoda melanoleuca
CCTTCTGACTCACTGTTTCTTATACAGTTACGTTAATAATTCCAAATTGCTCCTTCTGGCATTTATCCTCATTTTGTCATCAAGTATAGCATTTGTGTTGCACTCCCTAGAAATTTTAAAAGAGTAAATAACAAATAAAAATCATGGAAACTGTATTTTCTTGAGATATCTGTCACATAACAACCAATATTCCTCCTCATTGTGGATCTTGCATACATGCTGGGAAGCCAAATATTTGATATCTGACAAATATCTGACAAATTGTTGGATGCAGCAATATGCATCTTTCCTAAGGTTTTGAAGTCAGCCTCCACACCCACAATGGAGCAGAAATTGTGGAGGTATCAGTATTCATAGGCCTAGCAAGGAAAGGCCACTTTGTCCTTGTGCATTCCTACTGATGTGGAAATGTTGTCTTTTGGATCCAATGGCCAAGAAAGAATTCTTGAGATGTTTTTAGGTGAAAAAAGGGTGTTTTTCATTAAAGCACAGGGACAGGACCTGTGGGCAGAAAGGGCTTTCC
>NW_023206724.1:0-523 GCF_002007445.2 Ailuropoda melanoleuca
CCATACTGTTTTCCAGAGTGGCTGCACCAGTTTGCATTCCCACCAACAGTGTAGGAGGGTTCCCCTTTCTCTACATCCTTGCCAATACCTGTTGTTTCCCATGTTGTTAATTTTGGTCATTCTGACTGGTGTGAGGTGGGAGCTCATTGTAGTTTTGATTTGTAGTTCCCTGATGAGGAGTGATATTGGGCATCTTTTCATGTGTCTGTTGGCCGCCTGTGTGTCTTCTTTGGAAGAACGTCTATTCATGTCCTCTGCCCATTTTTAATTGGATTATTTGTTTTTTGGGTGTTGTGTTATACACACACACACACACACACGAATATTACTCAGCCGTAAAAAAAAAAATAATGAAATCTTTCCATTTGCAACAACGTGGCTGGAGCTAGAGAGTACTGTGCTAAGCGAAATAAATCAGTCAGAGAAAGACAAATACCATATGATTTCACTCATGTGTGGAATTTAAGAAATGAACCTGGAGGGGGTGGGGAAGAGAGGCAAACCAAGAAACAGACTTTTAACC
>NW_023206725.1:0-204 GCF_002007445.2 Ailuropoda melanoleuca
GAAGGTTGAGGATGGATAGATGGGGGGCAGGGGAAGGCAAATACAGCAAAATATTAACCATGGTAGAATTGCCATGGGGGTATATGAATGTTGACTGTATAATTCTTTCAATTTTTGCATATGTTTTTTTTTTTTCTCCATATGAAGGAACAGGGAGGACAGAAAAAATTGTCTGGAAGATAGTAGGCACTCCTAAGTATAGGG
>NW_023206725.1:234-929 GCF_002007445.2 Ailuropoda melanoleuca
TTTTTCTCCATATGAAGGAACAGGGAGGACAGAAAAAATTGTCTGGAAGATAGTAGGCACTCCTAAGTATAGGGCCCGGGGAGTGTAATCCCTTTCTAGGAGAATCTGTATTTCTTTTTTCTTTCTTTTTTTTTTTTTTTAAGATTTTATTTATTTATGTGACAGAGAGACAGCCAGCGAGAGAGGGAACACAAGCAGGGTGAGTGGGAGAGGAAGAAGCAGGCTCCCAGCGGAGGACCCCGATGTGGGACTCGATCCCGGAATGCCAGGTTCATACCCAGAGCCGAAGGCAGAGGCTTAACGACTGCGCTACCCAGGCGCCCCGAGAATCTGTTTTTCAAATGGCCTGAGAGGACAATGTTTATCCTGAAAGATGACAGATTGCAGGTGAGAGAACCTGCAGAACACCAACAGGGATAGGGAGAAGCTTAGACCACACCCAGAAATGATTAGTAACTTTTCCCACCCAAAGCTGCTGGCCCTTCAGTTGGTGACCTTTTCTCAAGTTTGTTCTGCCTGTCCTGAGATCTGGGCCTGAGTGGACCCTACCTCGTGGCCTGTAACCTTCGGGNTCTCGTGGCCTGTAACCTTCAGGGGAGAGGCAGGATAAGGAGTTCCAGACCTTGCCTGACAACTGACCCTAAGAGATGGATCGTATTTGCTCAGGAGGTGAGGTTCACACGATAAAGACCAGG
>NW_023206726.1:0-1963 GCF_002007445.2 Ailuropoda melanoleuca
TGATTTTGAACATTTTTTCATGTGTCTGCTAGCCATTTGTATCTCTTCATTGGAAAAGTGTCTGTTCATATCATCTGCCCATTTTATGATTTGTTTATTGGTTTCTCATGTATTGAGTTTGAGAAGTTCTTTGTAGATCTTGGATACAATCCTTTATCTGCAGTGTCCTTTGCAAATATATTCTCCCATTCCATGGGCTGTCTCTTAGTTTTTTTTGACTGTTTCCTTGGCTGTGCAGAAGCTTTTTATCTTGATGAAGTCCCATAAGTCCATTTTATCTTTTGTTTCTCTTGCCTTTGGAGATGTGTCATGAAAAAGGTTGCTTTGGCCGATGTCNGTTGCTCTGGCCGATGTCATAGAAGTTGTTGCCTATGTTCTCCTCTAGAATTTCGATGGATTCCTGTCTCACAAATTAGGTCTTTCATCCATTTGGAGTTTATTTTTGAAGAAAGGGATAAACAAAGGGGGGGTAATCAGAAGGGGAAATGAAACACGAGAGACTATGGACTATGAGAAGCAAACTGAAGAATTCAGAGGGGAGGGGGTGGGGGAATGGGATAGGCTGCTGATGGGTAGTAAGGAGGGCATGTATTGAATGGTGCACTGGGGGTTATACACAACTAATGAAGCATCGAACTTTGAATCGGAATCCAGGGTGTACTGTATGGTGACTAACATAATATAATAATAATATTTAAAAAAAAGAAAAAGAAAAAGTGCAGAGGATTATAGGGGAAGGGAGGGAAAACTGAATGGGATGTCATCAGACAGGAAGACAAAACAAGAGAAACTCCTAACGATAGGAAACAAACTGAGGGTTATGGAAGGGAGGTGGGTGGAGGGATGGGGTGACCGGGTGATGGGCATTAAGGAGGGCACTTGATGTGATGAGTACTGTGTGCTGTACGCAACTGATAAACTATTGAACACTACATCCGAAACTAATGATGTAGTTTGCGTTGGCTTGTTGAATTTAAATAAAATTTAAAAGAAGAGGAAAAGAAGAAACGTGTACCCACCTGACAACCAATCCCTCTGCCTTCCTATCCACATGGATGAGCTTGTTTCCTTATGTAAATACTTGAGTATAGTTCCTAACACCCCCTTTTGTAGATGGCGACTTGGGCCATCATTTCCAGGACCCATATCTGATTAGAGGGAAAGAATGACCCTAAGCACGCAAGCAATCACAGTCTGGACCCTGGACTGCTGCCTCATCCTCCAGGTATGTGAACAGCTGAATCTGAAGGTTAAAATTGCAGCCCACAGTTGAACAGCCTGACAAGAGAACACAAGAGAACCTTCATAAGGTTTCCAAATCTTCATCAACTCCAGCACAAACCCATTCAAGTAACTGTGGTTGGAGAACAGTTCAGGCAGAACTCAGCCTAGATCACTAGAAACAGGTTCAGTGGGTCCTCACACCACGCACCATGAGGACACCAAGAACTAATGCCTGTCACCAGGGCTCAGGATCTTTTAATGCTTTCCTTTCTCAGCAGGGACCCAAAAGCAAATCACCGGGGGGCTCCCAGAAGAAATCGGCATCAGAGGCAGAGGCCAGCATGCTGGGTCTCCATCCTGCAGACAGCCATGCAGATGCTGTGGTCCCTCCTCTGCCTTCTGGCAGCTCCCCTGGGGAAAGGTCTGGGGGCTCTGGGATAGGCAGGGGCCTTTCTGTGGGATGGGACCGACTCACCATGACTCTCTTTGTCCCTAGGTGTCCTGTCTCAACTTACACTTCAGGAGTCAGGCCCAGGACTAGTGAAGACTCTCTCTCTCAACTGTGATGTCTCCAGGGGCTCTGTCACCAGCAGTTACTATTGGAACAGGATCCACCAGGGCCCTGGGAGAGGATTGGAGTGGATGGGGTACTGGACAGGTAGCACAACCTACAACCCGACTTTCCAGGGCCGCATCTCCATCACTGCTGACACGTCCAAAAACCAGTTCTCCCTGCAGC
>NW_023206727.1:0-523 GCF_002007445.2 Ailuropoda melanoleuca
CCCCAGCATATACTAACATCATCAGAGCCGCTAACACTTTGATCGCTTAGAATGTGCCCAGCACAATATCACATTTTACATGCAGTTATTTTCTCATGTAATCCTCAAAGCATTAATAACAGTAAACTCATGCACCGTATATAGTAGATGTCAGTTATTACTCTAAGTGAATTATACATATCAGCTCCTTTAAATGTCACAACAATGCTATGAGTTAAGAACTGTCATTATGCTCATCGCAGACACGACAACATTGAGTCTTGGAGAAGTCAAACAACCTGTCCAAGGACAAACACAAGTAAAACAGTAGAGCTTGAATTTGGACCTGGGCAACCTTGCTCTAGAGCCCATTTCTTAAACATGACGCTTTATTGATACTGATCTTCTACTCACTGTCAGGACAATTTACGTACGAGACTACACAAGGCCTGTCCGGAGGAGTCCGTCAAGCGTAGAGGATGACAATACCTTTAGGTCATGAGTGCTGTACTAAGTGATACTCAGGGTGAGAGAAAATGCAAAA
>NW_023206728.1:0-2918 GCF_002007445.2 Ailuropoda melanoleuca
AAAAATCCACGCCCACGAATGTAGATTATGGGAGATTACTGACTCTATGAAACGATCCAATGTCAGAATCAACGGTATCCCTGAGGGGGTGGAGAAAAACAGAGGTGTAGAAGAGATATTTGAACAAATTGTAGCTGAAAACTTCCCTAATCTANGAAACAAGCATTCGTGTCCAAGAGGCAGAGAGGACCCCATCCAAGCTCAACCAGGACAAACCTACGCCACGGCATGTCATAGTGCAATTCGCAAATATTAGATCCAAGGATACAGTATTGAAAGCGGCCAGGGCAAAGAAATTTCTCACGTACCAAGGCAAAGGTATCAGGATTACGTCAGACCTGTCTACAGAGACCTGGAATGAGAGAAAGGCTTGGGGGGGCATTTTTAAAGCTCTTTCAGAGAAAAACATGCAGCCAAGGATCCTTTATCCAGCAAAGCTGTCATTCAGAATTGATGGAGAAATAAAGACGTTCCAAAATCGCCAATCATTAACCAATTTCGTAACCACGAAACCAGCCCTACAGGAGATATTAAGGGGGGCTCTATAAAGGTAAAAAGGCCCCAAGAGTGATACAGAGCAGCAAGTCACAACCGATACAAAGACTTTAAAGAGAAATGGCATCATTAAAATCATGTCTCTCAGTATGCAGTCTCAACGTGAACAGCTTGAATGCTCCCATAAAATGCCAGAGGGTTGCAGATTGGATAAAAAGACATGACCCATCCATTTGCTGTCTACCAGGGACTCATTTTGAACCCAAAGATGCATTCAGACTTAGAGTAAGGGGTTGGAGTACCATCTTCCACGCAAATGGACCTCAAAAGAAAGCTGGAGTAGCAATTCTCATATCAGATAGACTGGATTTTAAACTAGAGGCCATAGAGAGAGATACAGAAGGGCACTATATTATTCTTAAAGGAAGTATTCAACAAGTGGATATGACAATTATTAATATATATGCCCCCAACAGGGGAGCAGCAAGATACACAAGCCAACTCTTAACCAAAATAAAGAGACATATAGATAAGAACACAGTAATAGTAGGAGACCTCAACACTACACTATCAGCAATAGACAGAACACCCTGGCAAAAACTAAGCAAAGAATCAAAGGCTTTGAATGCCATACTCGATAAGTTGGACCTCATAGCTATATATAGAACACTACACCCCAGAACCAAAGAATACTCATTCTATTCTAATGCCCATGGAACATTCTCAAGAATAGACCATGTTCTGGGACACAAAACAGGTNCCAAAAGATTGAAATTATCCCCTGCATTTTCTCAGACCACAACGCTCTGAAATTGGAACTCATCCACAAGGAAAAATTTGGAAGAAACTCAAACACTTGGAGACTAAGAACCATCCTGCTCAAGAATGACTCGATAAACCAGGAAATCAAAAAACAAATTAAACAATTTATGGAGACCAACGAGAATGAATACACAACGGTCCAAAACCTATGGGATACTGCAAAGGCAGTCCTAAGGGGGAAATACATAGCCATCCAAGCCTCACTCAAAAGAATAGAAAAATCTAAAATGCAGTTTCTATATTCTCACCTCAAGAAACTGGAACAGCAACAGAGGGACAGGCCTAACCCACTGACAAGGAAGGAGTTGACCAAGATTAGAGCAGAAATCAATGAATTAGAGACCAGAAGTACAGTAGAGCAAATCAACAGGGTTAGAAGCTGGTTCTTTGAGAGAATCCATAAAATTGATAGACCACTGGCAAGACGTATCCAAAAACAAAGAGAAAGGACNGAAACAGCAGCAACAGCAACCATAATAAAAACCATTCCAGAAATGAAAACCAAGTAAGCTCTTCCCCAAACCTTGCTATTTTTCCATTCAACGTCAGTGCTGGGTATACACGGAAATGCCACCAGACCTCAAAGACAGAATAAAAAGGCATGGAAGGCATATGATTAGTTTGTAGCATAAATCTTTACAGGATTGCGAAATCTTGAGCTGTGTCCTTTATTGCAGTTATTGGATATTCGCCAAGTTAGATGATGGCTCTGACAACATAAGGCTTAATTGTGAGGGCATCTACTGGAGTAATACAACTGTTATTTAACTCTGTGTTTACTATGGGCTAAGAGTAGAAATTCACATAAAATAAAAGTGCTCAGGGGCGCCTGGGTGGCACAGTGGTTAAGTGTCTGCCTTCGGCTCAGGGCGTGATCCCGGCGTTGTGAGATCGAGCCCCACATAAGGCTCCGCCGCTGTGAGCCTACTTCTTCCTCTCCCACTCCCCCTGCTTGTGTTCCCTCTCTCACTGGCTGTCTCTATCTCTGTCNTACCAAACATTCAAAGAAGAAATAATACCTATTCTCCTAAAGCTATTTCAAAAAATAGAAACAGAAGGAAAGCTACCAAACTCATTCTATGAGGCTAATATTACCTTGATCCCCAAACCAGGCAAAGACCCCCTCAAAAAGGAGAATTACAGACCACATATTCTAATGAATATGGACACCAAAATCCTCAACAAGATCCTTGCTAATAGAATCCAACAGTACATTAAAAGGATTATCCATCATGACCAAGTGGGATTCATACCTGGGATGCAAGCATGGTTCAACACTCGCAAATCAATCAATGTGATACATCATATCAACAAGAAAAGACTCAAGAACCATATGATCCTCTCAATTGATGCAGAAAAAGCATTTGACAAAATACAGCATCCTTTCCTGATTAAAACCCTTCAGAGTGTAGGAATAGAGGGTACATTTCTCAATCTCATAAAAGCCATCTATGAAAAGCCTACTGCAAGCNTCCACTGCAAATATTATTCTCAATCAGGAAAAGCAGGAAGCCTTTCCCTTAAGATCAAGAACATGACAAGGATGCCCACTCTCACCATTATTATTCAACATAGTACTAGAAGTCCTTGCAACAGCAATC
>NW_023206729.1:0-523 GCF_002007445.2 Ailuropoda melanoleuca
CCCCCAGGAAAGAGTGAAATGGGTGCGAGTATTAAATAGTGCATGGCAGATGGACCCTTCTGAAGCAGACAGAGTAAACATTCAGCGAAGCCCTCTCTGTGCCACAGGAAAGTTGTTCTAGCAGGATCTTCCTGAGAGGCTCAGGGTCTCAGGGCTCTCTGGAGCCCTCCGAGGTTACAAATGATTTGAGAGAATTGGCCTTCAGGACATCATAGCCTCCTTCCCTTCCGAGACCAGTGACTCATATGCGAGTTTAGAAAAGACTACAAGAGGGAGACAAAGGCAATACTCATCTCTGTTATCTTCGCTGAGACCACAGAACTGAGAACAATGTTCCGAAAGTGGGCTTCATATCTTGCCTTTTCCTTCTTGAGGCAGAGAGCGTGTCTCCTGTGAGTGTCCCATGGCAATGGTAGTACAGGGAAGGTAAAAGAGAAGTCGGAACCCCGTTCCTAATTCTAGCTGTTTTACAAAAGGTATGGCCTTGAGCAAAATCCAGAACCATCAAGGAGTTTGGAAAATA
>NW_023206730.1:0-523 GCF_002007445.2 Ailuropoda melanoleuca
CAAGGGAGCAGGGCAGAGGGGAAGGAGAGGGAACGTGCGCTCTGGGGTCTTTTCCTCTTCTTACAAGCGCACCAGCCCTATCGGATTAGGGTCCCCCGCCCGTGGCCCCATATAAGCTTTACACCCCCTCACAGCCCTACCTCCAAACAGTCACTCTGGGGGTTGGGGCTTCAGCACAGGAATGTGAAAGGTGTGGGAGGGACAGGGGGACACAGACATTCAGTGCAGAACACTGCCTTCTCGGTGCTTCCTCTGGGCTCCTGGATTGCTCCCAGAGAAACAGTCTGAGACAATCTCACTTTCAGCCTGGGGATCGTATCTTGTTCCCAGATATTTAGGGCAGAGTTTCTAAAAGGCTGGTCCTTGGACCAGCAACATTGGCCTCCCCCAGGAACTACTCAGAAATGCAAATTCTCGGGCCCCACCCCAGACATCCTGAACCAAGGATTCCAACACTGTTGTGCTTTAACAAACCCTCTGGGCAATTCTGGGCAAGGACAAGTTTGAGAACAACGTAGGTCCA
>NW_023206731.1:0-523 GCF_002007445.2 Ailuropoda melanoleuca
CCCTCCCTCCCTTCCATCTCTGGTTCATTTAACACATGTTTATTGAGCATCTACTCTACACTGGGCCCCATTCTGAACTCAAGAAACAAAAACTTTGAGCCTGTAGAGCTGATGTTTTTAGTGAAAGTGACCGTGGACACCCAGGCCAATCAGCAAACACAGCCCCTCATGCCTCCGACCACACTGGACATGCTATTGAGCCGGACTGGCTTCTGTCCCGAGAGATTCTCCTTGTGTGTGTAAGATTCTCTAGGAGCCCTTCTCTGTCCTCTGTTCCCGGGCTAGTGGTAGGTCCTGAGGTGACTGGACCCTGCGTGTGGAGAGTAGGGAAGCCCTGGCAGAAACTGAGGTGGCCCTTCAGCGGTCCCCGAGAGGTACTGATCCACAAAGCTTTTCAAAGTCCCCAACTATAGCTTGAGGGAAACCCTCGCTGGAGGAACTTGGGGAATATTCATGAAGTGGCAGTTTTTTCTCACCTAAGGGTCTCACCGCCAGCTCACAGTCCCACCACCCTCTCTGACTC
>NW_023206733.1:0-523 GCF_002007445.2 Ailuropoda melanoleuca
TTTTTTTTTGAGCATCATATTGAAATGTCCTATCTGAATTAAATAACATTAAATTAAAATAAACCTTCAACATTCTGCTTCCTCGCCCACTTTACACACTGCACCCTACTCTCAACGTAATATGACAAGCAAGGTCTAAATCTTTCAATCATGTCAAATGTGGAGTTGCATCACTGTGAGGGGACTAAAATGGCCTGAGGGAGCCTGCACAGGCAGCCACCAGGTGTCCTGCTGCAAGATCCACGTCGTCTTCATCCCAGCAGCAGCCTGGTTCTACCTGGCCTAGTTGGCTGCTCTGGGGTAAGTACCAATGGGATAACTCTAGAAGCTTTGGCTGTTGGGGCTTCCAGGACAGCAGTAATGATTCCAGGAACATCTTGATTAGTGGGCTCCTGTTTTATTGGCCAGATTCCAGATTTCGGGGATATAGGACCAGGAAAACACTGGGGAAAAGAGGGTCTCACTCTCTGCATTTCTGCTGCCCAAGGCAGAGTTGTCCCAACCCCCAGGGAAAAAAAGAAAA
>NW_023206734.1:0-523 GCF_002007445.2 Ailuropoda melanoleuca
AAAAAACCTGTTGCTAATTAAAGATTTAAGAAATACAGCTGGATAAGTAACATCAGCCCAGATGGCATTTCAAGAAACCTCTGGTGAGGCTGGAGGCAGACAGTAATTCTGCATGATTAATCAGCCAGGTGGGGATCTGCCATGATTGGCCCAATACACTTCAGGTGGAAAAGTACCTACAAGGATCAGAGACTCAGAGCCAGGTAGAGACTATAAACTCCATGAAATCACTCAGAAATGGGACAGCTGTAACTCCTCTTGTGTCTCTCAGGGTTTAGTAACTAAGAAAGCAAGAGACTTTTACTCTTTAAGCTCCATGGAGATTTCTGTCTAGTTTTTTTTTAACCTCTTTATAGGATTCAATAATCAAGTAAACTAAATGTGTGCTATAAACCATACTGTGCAAACAGCACTATGCAAGATTTGTAAGGGATGTGGTGGTGGAATATTTCCCAGAATGTGTTCCTCAGAACATGAATTTCATCAGCAAAATGGTGGGTAGTGTGTTAAAAAGGAAAAAAAA
>NW_023206735.1:0-523 GCF_002007445.2 Ailuropoda melanoleuca
CTCGCCATTCACTTAAAGATACACCCACTCCCCCTCTCCTCCCTTCTTTCATCCTTCCATGCTTTCTTCCTCTGCCTTCATCCTTTCTTCTCTCTTCCCCTACCCTACTCTCTCCTCCATTCACTGTCAGGAAGGGCCATGCCAGAAGGGCCCAATCAGCGTGTCATGGCAGCGGCAGAGGCTAGCAGCGCCGGCAGCTTCCACAGTGAGTCTGGATTTTGTTTCTGGGGCCAGGGGGCTGGGCAGGGCAGTCCACACACAGACTGACAGCTTGCAGACTTTGGAGAGGAACTTCCATGGGCCGGGGCTGCTTCCCTCCTCTCCTTCCCTGCCTCCCAGCAGAGGGGCATCATTTCACTTCCATGGAAGTTTCCTGCCAAAGCCATTGATGTGCTTGGGATGTCTCATGGGGAGGAAGCATGGTGGAGGGCGGAGGGGCCATAGTCTGCTAAAATTAGGTGCACATCTGGGAGAAGCACCGGAGTTCAAATGGCTGCCAAGGATTCTGTCCAAGCCTGCGTGT
>NW_023206737.1:0-3071 GCF_002007445.2 Ailuropoda melanoleuca
CGCGGGCCGCCGCTGACCATGCCCGGGCGCCGGGGGGCGCTGCGCGAGCCGGCTGGCTGCGGCTCCTGCCTGGGGGCGGCGCTGGCCCTGCTGCTGCTGCTGCTGCCTGCTGGCTGCCCGGTGCGGGCGCAGAACGACACGGAGCCCATTGTGCTGGAGGGCAAGTGCCTGGTAGTGTGCGACTCGAGTCCGTCGGCGGACGGGGCGGTCACCTCCTCCCTGGGTATCTCCGTGCGCTCCGGCAGCGCCAAGGTGGCCTTCTCCGCCACGCGGAGCACCAACCACGAGCCGTCCGAGATGAGCAACCGCACCATGACCATCTACTTCGACCAGGTCAGCCGGCCGGCCTGCCCACCTCGCCCCCCGCGCGGGGTGGAGAGGGCGGGGGGCTGGGCGCGTGGGCTGGGGACTTCCAGCCTCTCCCCGCCTCTCTGCTCTGCCCTGCCCTTCTCTTTTCTCCCTGTCCCAGTAAGCTCTCCTTACCATTTCCCTTTTTCACATTGTAGCTTTTTTATCACTAGGAGCTCATCGGTTGGCTCTTGGATGACTGACTGTCCTTTAAAACTAAGGGATCTGAAGTGCATTCCCCAAAAAGAACCTGCACATTTTACTTTTCGCTGGGATGGGAGCTGTCATTTGTGACAGATGGACTTCAGTCACCCAGGTGGCCAAGTTGGGGACTGAGTACATTGAAAACACACCCCAAAAGGGGGTTCTCCAAAGGTCTCAGCCAACCATCAGAAAATATGTGCCTACTTATTTTGAAATGGACTGGGGAGAGGATGCTTATCTTCAAGAAAAATAGGTCAGGAAGAGTGTGGGGGCAATAGCAGGGATGGTTATATAAATTCAAAACAGCAGAGTGCGGTTGTATAAACGCAATAGATAGTACATACAGCATATACATAACGTACAGGTCTATAACACACACATATATATATATATATATATAGTGGTTATATAGATTTTAAAAAAAGGATCGATGAGTTAAGTTAACCTAGGACATTTAACTTCTCTCACTTGGTTCAAAGCAGAAGGGTCAGTAAACGATCAGACCTTGGCAATCCCTTCTCTGGGTTACTGGGCTCCGGATTGGAGGTTGCGACCTTCCTCTTGTGCCCTCCGGTCTTGGTTTCTGTTGTTTTTCAGAAACAGGTTGAAAACATTATAGTGGTTCCCAAACTTTACCTGCTCAGTCCCTTCCTTTTGTCAACATGCTTCCCACTAAAACAGGGTACTGGACTCTCTGGCCACACTTAATTGACTTCCCTTCTCTTCACCAATCCTCACACCTCAGTAACAGTAAACCCACACACTGTTGCCACTCTGTAGGCCAGAGGGTTGATTTATTTTAATCCTTGCTAAGGATTATGTATTTGAAGTTTTGAGGTTTTGGGGATCTCTCTTTCATCTGTTTTTAAACATTTTTTTTAAAACAATAAAACTATTGATTTTAATTATGGCCAGGTGAAGCAGACAACAATAAAATGGGTATTTGCTACCTATTTACTCTGAGGGTGTCAAGAGAAGTGTGTGACGTAGGGCAAGATAAGTTGTAGTAAGAGTCTAATTTTATAGATGAGCTAACTATGGCAGGGAGGATAAAATCCTGTTTCCCTGGTTCCCCAGGTAGGGAGTAAGTGAAACCTGCTTTTCTGGGCTCCTTGGGTGTTCTTTCATCAACTGCAGGGCCCTAAATCTACCAGTTTCCTGAATTTAAAACTGATGGGAAAGAGTTGATGTCGAGTTGGAAGAAACAGCTCCGAGAGCTTGGATGGAGAATGCTTTATTCTTTTTGAAAGCATTGTAAGGCAGACTGAGAGCCTAGGCTGCAAGAGACTGAGAGCAGGCATTGTGCAGGCACGGACTTGAACAAAAGAGCCCCGAGTGTCTGTGTGAGCCCTGCAGGCGAGGGGGACTGAAGGGGTGACCTGAGCTCCTTGAAGAAGCTGGTACGGGCTTATTTCCTGAGTGGTGACAGTGGTTGTCATGGGCAGATCGCACGTTGTTGTGTGGACTGTATGTCATTCATCTAAGATGAGTGTGTAAGGAGGAACAGCAAGAAGTATTTGGTTGAAATTTATTTTCTGAGCAGACGACAGGATTCCTAACCTAGGGTTCTGTTGTTGCTGGCTGTTTGCTTTAAAAGCCCAAGACACCAAGCAGGCCATTTTATTATTTTAATTGAGTTGTGCATTTGTGTGTAAGTAGAAGTGGGGATGGGATCGAGACAGGGTGACCAAATTCTGCCTTAAACACCTGACAGGGAATTGGGTCATCATGAGGAATCCTCCACTCTGCAAATTCTGCTTATGACATTGTACACTCTCATCCCCCTTTCATTTGAGAAAAATCATCTGCAGGGTCACGTGACCTCACATCCTCCGGCTAATTTTGTCATTAGTCTTGCACGCTTCTGTAGTTTGAGCTCAGGGTATCCAACTGCTGTCTCCAGTCCCTTCATTTATTCAAGCTTATTTGCATGATATCAGAGCTCAGCCAAGGGAACAGACACATTACTCAGAGGAAAGTGAAGGAAACAGGTGCAGCCAGTGTTTATTCACCGCGGTCTTCCACTCAGCACCTGCAATTGAGCACCTACTGTGTGCGTCCAGGGAGGGTGCCAGGGGGCACAGGGCGACAAGAACCTCTCGCAGTCCATTCTCTCCTGGAGCACATGAAGTCAAGTGCCAAGCTTGAGCTGATGTAAGTTATTCCCCTGAATGGCCTCTTAGCCATGGTCTCTTTCTCTCTATTCCGCCTGGCGTGGCACTCTATTGGTGTAAGTAAACTTCACGTGGAAACCCCCCGGAATCCCACAAGTCTCTGAACAGACTCAATTCCGTTTGTTTACTGACAACCTTCTTGTCTTCTATTCCTTTCTCTCTGCCTTGCCTCCAACATGCAAAATTCACATCCACTTTTTCAGTGCATACATAAAATACACTTTGCAACATCTTTATTAATTACAGTCCATTAGGATTCTTCTCAGATCCCTTCCTGGTGTAGGGTATTTACCACCAGCACCCCCAGGGAGGGGGGCGGTTTGGCGCACTGCCTGGGCTGCCCCG
>NW_023206739.1:0-523 GCF_002007445.2 Ailuropoda melanoleuca
GACACCGCGGCAGGTGCACCCCTCGCTCTCTGCCTCCAGGACCAGCCCTTCGGTCTGAGCCTGGCACCCGTCCCCACGGCATTTGTGGGAGCCCCAGCCCAGTGATTTGCCAGGTCTCTCTTCCTCACTCTTGAATGTTTACCTTTCTCTTTCAACTGGCTCCTCCCCCATCAGCTTTTAAATGTGCTCAACTTTCCACTGGCTTCTTGTCCCCTGCTCAGCCGCTGTGCTCGGCCTCTCTGCCCCTTGGCAGCCAGCCACATATCTCAAAAGAATCGCCAGTACTTGGTGCCCTCCTCACTTCCTCACTCTCCATCCATGTGACAAGCCATCCCCAAAGGGCCCCTGTCAGCCTGCCGGAAGGTCACTGTTGGCCTCCAAGGTCACTGATGACCTTTACCCTCTAATTCCTATGGATTTTTTTCAGTCTTACCTTCCTTGGCTTTTCAGTGGCAGCTTCGCACTTGAGGATTCCCTTCCTCTTAAAAAAAGCTTTTTCTCCTGTTATTATTATCCCTCTGAC
>NW_023206740.1:0-161 GCF_002007445.2 Ailuropoda melanoleuca
GGAGGGATCCCCTTCCTCCACATCCTCTCCAACAATTGTTGTTTCTTGCCTTGTCTATTTTTGCCATTCTAGTTGGCGTAAGGTGCTATCTTAGTGTGGTTTTGATTTGAATTTCCCTGATGGCTAATGATTTTGAACATTTTTTCAAGGGTCTGTTAGCC
>NW_023206740.1:394-937 GCF_002007445.2 Ailuropoda melanoleuca
AAGTCCCATAAGTTCATTTCATCTTTTGTTTCTCTTGCCTTTGGAGATGTGTTGTGATAAAAGTTGCTGTGGCCAATGTCGTAGAGGTTGCTGCCTATGCTCTCCTCTAGAATTTTGATGGATTCCTGTCTCACATCGAGGTCTTTCATCCATTTGGAGTTTATTTTTGTGTATGGTGTGAGAGAGTGGTCAAGTTTCATTCTTTTGCATGTAGCTGTCCAATTTTCCCAGCACCATTTATTGAAGAGACTGTCTTTTTTCCACCGGATGTTTTTTCCTGCTTTATCAAAGATTAGTTGCCCAAAGAGCCGAGGGTCCATTTCTGGGTTCTCTATTCTGTTCCATTGGTCGATGTGTCTGTTTTTGTGCCAGTACCATGCTGTCTTTGTGATCACAGCTTTGTAGTACAGCTCGNCACAGCTTGAAATCTGGCGTTGTGATGCCCCCAGCTTTGTTTTTCCTTTTCAACAACTCCTTGGCGATTCAGGGCCTTTTCTGGTTCCACACAAATTTAAGGGCTGTTTGTTCCAGTTCTTTGAAAAA
>NW_023206741.1:0-523 GCF_002007445.2 Ailuropoda melanoleuca
CTTTGATTAGTTTTTCCTCTGAGTTTCTACCCGTGAGACCTCAAGAAACCTTGTCGTTTGTGGGATGATCTTTGCAGGAGGAGATGAAGCATTAACTGGTTATACTGGAAAGCGGAGATCCCTGGAGTCTTGGCAGGCAGAAGCTGCAAAAGCGGATCTGGTTCCTCCATCTGCTTACTTGATACGGAGGCCTTTCACCGCTGCCTCCAAGCTCTTGACATCCCATAAGCTCATGCCTCCATCCATTCCAGTGGTGCAGAACTTGGAGCAGTTTCCCTTCCCGCCAGCAACCACAGAGATTTGGCTGATGCTGTTCTTGTGAACAGTATCCAGCCTGGAATTGTTGGTTTCGGAGCTGGCTTTCTTGTCCAGATTCTGGAAGCGCTCACGAGCCGTGAGTCCTCTCTGGGAACTCTGCTTGGGGATGTCCAGCCTCCCGCCGAAACTCAGCACGCCCTGCTGCTCATCATAAAGGAACAGCATCGGGTAACAGTCATGTCCTGCAGCCACCAGGCTGTTCTCG
>NW_023206744.1:0-523 GCF_002007445.2 Ailuropoda melanoleuca
GGCGTACCATCTGTCACTTGCCAGGACCCTGGCTCCAAATGTATTTGCACTATTGTCAAATCCATCTCACAGAGGAGGCAAGTGGGGCTTAAGGGGGTGGAATATCGGAGTTGAGGCAAGGCGTTGGCGTCGGACAAACTTGGATTCAAACTGCAGTCTCACAGGATTGATGCAATGACGGATGAAAAGCACTGAGCAGACTGTAAATGCTCATTACAACAGGGATCTTGATGCATTTATTCAACAACTCTTTAGGGCCCACTGTGCACTATGCACTGGCCTGGGTGCTGGCAACACAGAGGAGCAAAGCAGAAAAAGCCCTGCTCTCGAACCGCTGACACTCTGTCGGGGAAACAGACAATAAACAGTATTTTATTTCATTGTGGTGACTGACGCTCTGACAACAAAGCAGAGTAAGAGGGGCAGTGGCAGGGTGATTAGACACTTTTAGGTGGAGGGGTCACAGATGGCCCCCATGACAAAGGACATCTGAGGAGGTGAGGGAGGGGGCTGGGTAGTCATC
>NW_023206745.1:0-523 GCF_002007445.2 Ailuropoda melanoleuca
CCCAGGTTATGTTCAAGCATGTGGGGAGAACCTGAGATAGCATAACGTGGCTTGGTTCACAGTTTACACGTAAGGACTCAAGGTCCTGTTCATCAATTCTCTCTTTGGCTGTGTTTAAACTGCTATTCTACCAGTATGATAATTATTTGTCATAAAATGAGTATATTAATATGTATTTTTTATCATTGTATTTTAATCACTTATGTTTTTTAAATTCCCTTTGTAGGTTCTTATTTTTTAAAATATACTTATAGTTTATATCATATGGTTCTATTAACTGAAGTGGTAGCAAATCTGTATCAGCTGTTTCTTGCATATGTTGCCTCTTGCTCATGCTGGATCATTTCCTCTTGCATTTTATGATTTGTTTTAGGCTCCTGTACAGCCTAAGCTGGGGACATATATCTTTAGAGAAGAACTGTGTTGGAATTTTCCGGGTGCCTAAAGGTGGCCCACAGACCTGGGATCATTAATATGTTAATAGCAAAGCCCATGACTTAGCAAATCATAAAGATATATTTAT
>NW_023206747.1:0-523 GCF_002007445.2 Ailuropoda melanoleuca
CGGTATGGAGCTTCCTCGAAACATTAAAAATAGAGCTGCCTTACAACCCAGCAATTGCACTACTAGGTATTTACCCCCAAAATACAAAAACACTAATTTGAAGGGATATATGCACGGCTGAGTCTATTAGCAGCATTATCTACAGGACCCAAACTACGGAAACAGCCCAAGTGTCTGTTGATGGATGAATGGATAAAGAAGAGGTGGTGTGCGCACAATGGAATATTTCTCAGCCACCAGAAGAACGACATCTTGCCACGTGCAATGACGTGGATGGAGCTACAGAGAACTAGGCGAAGTGAAATAAGTCAGAGAGAAATACCGTATGATCTCACTCATGGGGAATATAAGAAACAAAACAAGCAAGCAAAGGGACAAAAAAAGAGAAGCAAACTGAGAAACAGACTCCACTCTAGAGAACACACTGATGGTCACTGGAGGGGAGGTGGGCGGGAGGTTGGGGTCAGGAGGGCACTTGTCCTGCTGAGCACCGGGTGATGGACGGAGGTGTTGGATCGCTCGG
>NW_023206748.1:0-2894 GCF_002007445.2 Ailuropoda melanoleuca
TTAGGAATATGCTTTTTATAGGATTATATGACTATACTATCTAAGATGCAGATCGGGCAAATACTGAAATATTTCATGTAAAAATCTTGACTTTAATATACAAGGCAAGGACTGTAGAAACAATTATCAGTTGGAAGTTGGAAATGGGCAAGTAGACTTTTTAGGACTGAAGGGTCAAATGGTGAGTTTAAAAGCAGGAAAATAGGATATGGTTTATGATATAACCTGGTAATTGCACAAGGGAAACTATGAAAGTGATTAGTGGTAGTTGCATTAAAGAGAAGGAAGACAAAGGAAAGGAGGAAAGGAAAGAGGTAAGGAAAATAACTTATATTGAAGAGATATGGAATTATTAGAATCCATTTAAATAATTTTATTTGGAAGCATGGGCTATCCAACACCTAATCACAACTTCCTGGTATATTTGTCGTACAAAAATGACAGTACTATCACATAGTGAATATACAAATTCAATACTGTCTCATTCTTCCTTAACTTGCCTCTCCCTCCTCATTATACTCCTTACAAAGTCATATGAATGTGAGGGTCATGGTTCCCAGCTCTGACCTCTACTCATAAATAGATAGGGAAATTGTTAGAAAAATATACTGATTGATAGAAACATACAAGTGGAGTGCCTGAAGTTGTGGAAGTGTAGAAATGGGAAGGATTTCTCTGAGGACCTCCAGTTCTACCGCAAGGATTAAGCTATAGTCAACATGCAGGGAAGAACAGCTGAGAGATGAAAATGAAAGTATCATGTGAGAGTATAGAGGGGGAAAGGCCTTGGAAAGGAAAGAAAAGAATGAACTAAGGGTGTAAAGAAGTATAAACAAATAGGAACACTGCATTGAAAATTATCAGTGTCCTTGGTTTAGGATTAACATGCATGTGATAATATTTTTACACAGCCAACAATCATCATATATAAAGTCTCTTTATGTATCAGGTATGATGCCGTCCATTTACTATCTTCTGGAACCTACTTGGCAACTCATTAGTTCTGTATCCATGTATTTCTAGACATCTTTTTTCCATTACCTTCAGATTATGTGGGTCTACTACCTCTTTATGCTATCCCTTCTGTAAGAGTAAGAGTACAACACTGTCATTTAAAGAGAACGGTTATTACATTCAACTAAAAGGTACTTGTTCCAAAGAAATACATACATCAAGCAGACTAAATTTTCAACTTTTAGTAGTCTCTCTAGATTGCCAGTGTCTCTAAGATGCTTTTGCCTTAATTACAACCCTCCCACAGCCATTGAGGATCCAGTATCTTCTTTTTGATAGACAGGAAAGAGCACTAAGAGGCTAGTATTACCAATTCTAGTTTCATAATTCTGGGGAGATTGAAGGCTAACATTCAAAATGGGCCCAGCATGACTAATTGACCAGAAAAATGTATGATGTCATTGTTTGTCTTTCACTAAGCAATCATACTGGTGAAACCAGTTTTCAGCTCAGCCACAGGCAGCCAGCAAAAAAATGTCCAGAATTGACTGTTATCACTATAAGTTTTATTGGCATCCTACAAGGGGATGTGGGACAGAAATGAGGAATTAAGATTATGTGTAATTCAAAAAATAAATGAGACTTAGGAAACCTTATTTTTTCTCTTGAGCTAAGACAACTTGATCTTTAAGTTAAAAACCCATTTCCCTGATGTAAAGCAAATTATTAAGGTTAGAGTTAATGCTAACAATTATGAACATTTATAATGGCAAATGCCAAGCTTTTATGTTATGCCTGTGGGTATGTGTGCTCAGGGAGATTTGTGAATATATACTAATTTTGAGGCATGTCTTGTGGACTGCTATAATGGTAAGTAGAAAAGGGGAAAATAAACTCCTTCTGTTCTCTTCTGTTTCCCTCACCTTTCACTACCATTACTTTTTCTCTAGGTCTATTGCCATTCACCTTCACAGTCCCCAAAACTTTCCTCCCCCAGTTCATTTTATGCAGACTAAGTTTCAGATTGAATAACATGACTGAATTGTCCAAAATCAACCAACCTTCCTATGTTCCTTCCTTTGTTCCTTCCTTCCTTCTTTCCTGTTCATTCATTCATTCCAAATTTCTCCCAGGTGTTTTTTCTGTGAATCTAAGATCTATAAGCTTAAAGGTATACTGGAGGGAGAAGTGGAGTTTAAGGGAATAGTTTTATTTTCTGATTTCTACTTGTCTTTAATATTCATTATAGAAAAATAAATCCTCAAAGGGATTTGCACTGCATTAGAAACAGGAAGATAAAACAAGGAATTTTGATGGGCAGGAAAATGGAAGAGGACTGTTTTGAAACATAAACTTATAGAAGCAGAAAGGGAACAGCTCAGGCCAAACCCTGAACCAATATCAAATCCAGAGTGTGAATGGAATGCAGAAGATTCACAAAGGGCTAGTTTTCATGAATCCTAAAACAAGTATTTCTGATTTGTGGAAATTTCCATCCCTGATTCTCAACCTTTGTTCTCTAGTTCAGTTTTGTAAGTCTTTGTCCCATTACTTGAGCCCCACCAATCTTTACTTTTCCCGTCTCCTGTTTATTATAGTCATGCCCAATACTATGGAACTACCTCCAGTGATTCATAACCAATGGGCTCATAACCATTTGTTCTATGCCAAGCTAGTGAAGGAGAAAGGAATAAGCTCTGTTCCCAATGACTGCATCCAGATTTGTAACTGTTCCCACTTCTCATAAGCTAATGCTGTTCATGACATTAAAATCTATAGAAATACAATGCTTCCTGGCCTGGATACCTGTTTAGAGGAGTCAAAGAATTTTGTAAAGAAACTGTATTTGGACTTTAATTAAAATCTCATTTTTCCCCCTTTATAGGCTTTCTAATTTAAACTATGTCATCCCTGATTGTTGCTTCAATTTTTTTTTTTTT
>NW_023206749.1:0-523 GCF_002007445.2 Ailuropoda melanoleuca
TAATATCAGTATGTGGGAAACTCTCCAGAACAAATGAACAGATTTCTATAACAAATAAATTATAAGGGAGAAAAAAAAGAGTGGGAAGAGAAGCCAATAGATTAAAAGACTCAAGAGATATACCACCTGGGCAATCGGTGAAACTTTTTTGGATCCTGATTCAAACAAATGAAATGTAAAAAGCAAAAACAAATAACAAACCAAAAGCAGAAAAAAAACTAGAAGCAAACTAGAGACATGAGATCTGAACTCTGACTTGACAGGTGATGCTTTTAAGGAATTGTTAAATTTTTTTAGAAGCAACAATAGTATTGTGATTGTTTTTTCCTCATTTTTAAAAGACAGATATTGCAAAAACCATAGATTAACTAGCCTAGGAGCGTACGGGCCCTGAGCCCTTGGACATGATGCATATCTAAACATCCTGTCAACTCCTGGTCATTTAGAATTATCCATTACATGGTCATCAAAAATGGTCATCAAAAACCCTAACCAACCAACCAACCAACCAACCAACCAACCA
>NW_023206750.1:0-523 GCF_002007445.2 Ailuropoda melanoleuca
CTTCCATTCTCCCCTTTAAATAAATAAAATTGGCTTCATTCCTCTTTTTAAACACATTTATGCTTTTGTCCAGAACCTGGACACTCTGTGATGCAAAATTGTCAAAATTCTCTTGGTTCAGTCCAGAGATTTCATTCTTAGAAAGACATGGAAGAGAAGAAAGAAAAAAGGAGACAAGAATAGTGAGAGAGCTGAACTTTCAAACTAGGGGAAACATCCTTTTAAATTTAATTCACAAACTGGGAATGGAAATGTCATTGCCTCACTCAGAGGGTTAATCACTTTCTAATTCGAACTGGCAAATTTTATAATGACACTGTGAAATTAGCAGCATTCTATTGTGTTAATTATCTGCAGGACACTACATCATTACTTCTAATAAATGTAAATGAGATTGTGTCTCCTAGGACAATACACAGACAAGGTGAATTTTTATTGGCTATTTACGGGATTCCTGCACAGTCTTTCTTCTTTTTTTTTCCCTTATAAAATACTTTCAGTGTTAGCTTACCATGCCAATTTC
>NW_023206752.1:0-164 GCF_002007445.2 Ailuropoda melanoleuca
AAAACAAGACCTATAATTAAGAAATATCTATCTTCACTGAAACAGCATATATTTTAGAATAATCTCACTTTAAAAAAAAGATTTTATTTATTTATTTTGACAGAGAGAGACAGCAAGAGAGGGAACACAAGCAGGGGGAGTGGGAGAGGAAGAAGCAGGCTCCC
>NW_023206752.1:333-526 GCF_002007445.2 Ailuropoda melanoleuca
AAGCACAAAGAATTAAGTTTGTTAATTATTCAGGACCCATGTGGTTTTGTTTATTTTTGAGATTTTTTCTTTGTTGTCAAATACACATAAAATATATCATTTTAACCATTTTAAGTGTACAATTCAGTGGCATTTAGTGTATGCATAGTTTTTTGCAAACCTTGCCATTATTCATTCCCAGAACTTTTTTTTT
>NW_023206753.1:0-523 GCF_002007445.2 Ailuropoda melanoleuca
GGACAACCAGATTTTCCAGTTTTCTGAACTCAGCAGTTTCCTTCAGGAAAGCACATTGTTTTTCTCCTGCCAATGCCTTCACTCTCACTTCCCTGTCATTTGGTGACACGCGTAGTTTCCAGTCCTTTCCAGCCATTAAAGAGAAGAAGTCTCATCTTGACTTATTTGAATGCCCAGTCCAATTTAGATCAAAACCTGCAATTTGATATTCAGCTTAAAACTTCATCCCCTCCCTCAGCTCAGCCTCTTCTGGAGCTCAGGGAGCCACAGTGGGGAAGGAGGAGCACCGTTTGCCTCTCAGCTCCCTGCTCTACCTCTCACCTCCTCCCTTCCTCCCTCTGCCCGGCTCTGGCTCCTCGGGGCGGGGCAGAGGAGAAAGGTGGGCAGCGTCTTCACGCAGCTGGTGCTCGTGGCACTTCTTGCTTAGCTAGCCACTTACCTTTGTCAAGGTGGTTTTCCAAAGTCAGCTCTTCCACAGAGCACCCCACATGCCCCCCATGACATGGACCATCCCCCTCACCCC
>NW_023206754.1:0-523 GCF_002007445.2 Ailuropoda melanoleuca
TGGGGGCTGGGGGGCAGGTATTGGGGGGATGCACTTAAAATCCTGGTGAATGCTAAGTTGAGTATCTAATTTCAACACGCAGATTACTAATAGGAATGCTTTCTTTTTATGGATTCAACAAATATTTACTGAGTGCCTGGCATACAGTAGGCTTTGTTCTCATGCTCAGAACAAACAGTGAACAAAAGGGAGGGAATCTCTTTCCTCGTGTGGCTTTCGTTCCAGGTATTAGAGGCAGACCACACGCGTGTGCACACATGTGCAGTCCGTCCTCTGGAGGTCAGGCTGTGGGGCTCGGGTGGGGCCTGGCGCGGTGTGATGGGCGTTTGGGCAAAGGCCCAGCGGGACACACATGAAGGCGATCGGCAGCTCACGTACAGGAACAGCAACACCTTCTATGCATGTGTACCTGACTCCGCACCTGTGCTGGCCGCCACCCCTCCAATCCGCCCAACGAGGCCGTTGTCGTTTCCTGGCGGGAGCTACGAAGTCCAAAGAGCTGGCACTGCTTCGGGAGCAATGA
>NW_023206755.1:0-523 GCF_002007445.2 Ailuropoda melanoleuca
TGGAGTTAAAATGTGAAATATGTCCATCTCAGAATCAATGAAAAACCGTCATTCCTGCCTTCACTGAGGGAAGATATTAAACAAATAGCATAATGATAAGTCTATAATTACAAATACGATATAAATACAAATTGTGAAACATGCCTTAGAAAAAGAAGAGAAGGTACGAGCTTCCCTTGGATCTGTATTCTGTATGATCATGTTGTGCTCACATTCCTGAACCCTCCATCCCTGAATTGTGGAGAGTCACCTACTTTGGGCCTTGCAGCCTTGTGTGTACAACCTGTGCCATGTGATGATATAGAAAAGTGCAAGCGTTGAGGTCAGACAGACCTGGATTTAAATCCCAGCTCTGTCCTCTTCCAGCAAGAGGACATCCAAGCTTTTGTTTCTTAAGTTGTAAAATAGGAAATAAACCCACCTGCCCAAGAAACTTGTGATGATTTAATTCTACATAAAATTCCAGGATCCTCACAGTCACCTCATAAGTGAAAAATAAACTATATTTTTTGATTGCAAAAAA
>NW_023206756.1:0-523 GCF_002007445.2 Ailuropoda melanoleuca
TTAATAACCTTCACACGTAGTTCAAAACAGGGATACTCTGCATAGAAGTGTGGTGTACATCCATTTCTCTTTTGCTTTATTCCACCTAAGGCTGCAGAATGCTAGGAGTCTGGGAGTTTTTCTGGCTCTTCACACAAAGGACACCTGGTATTCTGAGCACTCTAGTTTGAGGGAGTGCCAACAATGTTTTCTTAAATGCTCTGACATACACACCTGGTAATATCACCAACAGCAACAAAACCGTAGTTCTATCTCATTCTGACCTCGTCAGGGTGGCTGCACTTCAAGTTTGAGATTATCATGTGCTGCCATAGCTACATTCTTCGGGGAGAGCAGACAGGAGAATCAGAGTGATTACCGTCTTGAACCCACCACAGCTTTCCCGAAGTCCAGAAGATCCTCGTTCTGCCCTGCTTTTGTCCCTACTATACCAAGTATGGAACTACAATTTCTGTGTCACAACAGCCTGAGACAAAATATAAACATGCAAATAAGAACTATAAAGGAGTATTTCTGACCCCAA
>NW_023206757.1:0-523 GCF_002007445.2 Ailuropoda melanoleuca
TTAATTCTGGGGCCAAACTTTCCAGATGGTTATCAACTCAAAGCAACGGTTTCCTTGATACACGCTGATCCCAAGAAACCCATATTCTAACAGGTCAAGGCAAGAAAAGTGCCCTTCAATTAATTTCAATTTTTATCAATTGTTATTAAATATTACTTCCTTACATTTCTATTTGCCTACAATATTTATCACATTTGTGACTTAAATTAACTAACCACTGCCCTTATCTCACTTCTTTTCTGCAGTGATAAAATTTTAGTTTTAAGCCCATGTAATAATATACATGTTTATGTTTTTTGTAAAGAGCAATGCTTTTAAATCCTATTACATTATCTACATGGTGAGGGAACTGACAAATCCATTAACTATTCCGGAAAAAAGTACTTTTACCTTGTTTCCTAAAGGATGAATCTATCCTACAGTATTGGTTTAAATTTTGATTAACAGTTTTTGTGAGAGAACATATTATGAAAAAGAAATCTTCCCCTTCCCCAAGTATCAAAAAAAAAAAAAAAAAAAAAAA
>NW_023206758.1:0-523 GCF_002007445.2 Ailuropoda melanoleuca
TCAGCTTCAGCCCCTGCAAAGCTCCCCATTTGCTGTGCTTGCAGACGGAGCACCGAGGTCTGTGGGCGGAAACTCGGTTTCGAGCTGGCTCAGAGCCAGGGGTCTGTCTTGCCTCCGGGGGGCACTGAGTTCAGCCACAGCCAGTCTAACCGGTTACGCCAGTTGGCCTATGCTTTGCTGCAAGTAAAGACACAGAGCCCTGGAGATTAAGATAAGGCTTGTGCAGTCTGGTTGTAAATCAGCTCGGCTCTGCCGGGACCCCTGGAGTGCTTCCTGCTTATCACAGTCCTGGGGCTCGGCGGTGCCTCCTTCCCTGGTGGGTCTGCAGGCAGCCCCCCTGCTCCGGCGTCTGTCCCCATGTCCCTCCCACCCCCCTCCCTGCTGCACGTCTGATTTCTGAGTTGGTTTTGCAGAGAGAGAGAGAAAGAGAGAGTTGGAGGTTTCACCAAAAAGACTCCTGACTCATGAGAAGCAGACAAGAAAGCATAAAAGATGAAAAAAAAAAAAAAAAAGAAAAAAAAAA
>NW_023206759.1:0-9490 GCF_002007445.2 Ailuropoda melanoleuca
AGGGAAAGTGTTCACGGAAGCCTGACGAGAGTGCCACACAGTGGTCTCTGAGACACCGCACAATCCAGGGAAATATCAGCGAACATCATCTCACTTAAATCAAGGAGTATAAATGAATAAGTTCAAGAAGTTCGAGGATTCAGCACCCTTCTTATTGGTATTAATGAAGAGCGTCCAGGAAAACACCTCCAGCTAACATCCGCGTTTTCAATTGGGACCCAGATTCCCCATTGGGTGAATGTGCCATGGAAGTATCCAGCACTTAGAACCAAGAAACAAAGTGCGAAGATAAAGCCCTTGAAGTCACATCGGCCTTATAGAACGTGGGTCAAAAATCAGGTTGCTTTGTTACTGTGAGAGAAACACGATGAACACAGCACTGAGAAAAAAAATTTGGCCAAACCAGCCTCCAATGCAATGTTTGTTTCATGGGTAAATCCTATCAAAACTGCTGGTGACACTGGAACGAAAATGCCTAAACATTTCTGTCAAAAACAACACTGTGCAGTGGCTCTCTTAGCACTATCATCATCCTTCGTGAATAGGGAAACATGAGGGAAAGTGTTCACGGAAGCCTGACGAGAGTGCCACATAGTGGTCTCTGAGACACCACACAATCCAGGGAAATATCAACGAACATCATCTCACTTAAATAAGGGAGTCTAAATGAAAACGTTCAAGAATTTCGAGGACTCAGCGCCCTTCTTATTGGTATTAAAGAAGAGCGTCCAGGATAACACCTCCAGCTAACATCCGCATTTCCTTGGGACCCAGATTCCCCATTGGGTAAATGTGCCTTGGAAGCATCCAGCATTTAGAACCAAGAAACAAAGTGTGAAGATAAAGCACTTGAAGTCACATCGGCCTTATAGAACTTTGGTCAAAAATCAGGTTGCTTTGTTACTGTGAGTGAAACACGATGACCACAGCACTCAGAAACAAAATTTGGCCAAACCAGCCTCCAATGCAATGTTTGTTTCATGGGTAAATCCTATCAAAACTGCTGGTGGCAATGGAACGAAAATGCCTAAACCATTTCTGTCAGAAACAACACTGTGCAGTGGCCGTCTTAGCACTATCATCATCCTTCGTGAATAGGGAAACATGAGGGAAAGTGTTCACGGAAGCCTGACGAGAGTGCCACATAGTGGTCTCTGAGACACCACACAATCCAGGGAAATATCAACGAACATCATCTCACTTAAATAAGGGAGTCTAAATGAAAAAGTTCAAGAATTTCGAGGACTCAGCGCCCTTCTTATTGGTATTAAAGAAGAGCGTCCAGGAAAACTCCTCCAGCTAACATCCGCGTTTTTAATTTGGACCCAGATTCCCCATTGGGTGAATGTGCCTTGGAAGTATCCAGCACTTAGAACCAAGAAAAAAAGTGAGAAGATAAATCCCATGAAGTCACACCGGCCTTATAGAACGTGAAACAAAAATCAAGGTGCTCTCTTACCGTGACTGAAACAAGATGAACACAGCACTGAGAAACAAATTTTGGCCAAACCAGCCTCCAATGCAATGTTTGCTTCATGGGTAAATCCTATTAAAACTGCTGGTGGCAATGGAACGAAAATGCCTAAACCATTTCTGTCAGAAACAACACTGTGCAGTGGCCGTCTTAGCACTATCATCATCCTTCGTGAATAGGGAAACATGAGGGAAAGTGTTCACGGAAGCCTGACGAGAGTGCCACATAGTGGTCTCTGAGACACCACACAATCCAGGGAAATATCAACGAACATCATCTCACTTAAATAAGGGAGTCTAAATGAAAACGTTCAAGAATTTCGAGGACTCAGCGCCCTTCTTATTGGTATTAAAGAAGAGCGTCCAGGATAACACCTCCAGCTAACATCCGCATTTCCTTGGGACCCAGATTCCCCATTGGGTAAATGTGCCTTGGAAGCATCCAGCACTTAGAACCAAGAAACAAAGTGCGAAGATAAAGCCCTTGAAGTCACATTGGCCTTATAGAACGTGGAACAAAAATCAAGGTGCTTTGTTACCGTGAGTGAAACACGATCAGCACAGCACTGAGAAACAAAATTTGGCCAAACCAGCCTCCAATGCAATGTTTGCTTCATGGGTAAATCCTATCAAAACTGCTGGTGGCAATGGAGCGAAAAATACAAAAACATGTCTGTTAGAAACAACAAAGCGCAGTGGCCATCTTAGCACTATCATCATCCTTCGTGAATAGGGAAACATGAGGGAAAGTGTTCTCGGAAGCCTGATGAGAGTGCCACATAGTGGTCTCTGAGACACCACACAATCCAGGGAAATATCAACGAACATCATCTCACTTAAATAAGGGAGTCTAAATGAAAACGTTCAAGAATTTCGAGGACTCAGCGCCCTTCTTATTGGTATTAAAGAAGAGCGTCCAGGATAACACCTCCAGCTAACATCCGCATTTCCTTGGGACCCAGATTCCCCATTGGGTAAATGTGCCTTGGAAGCATCCAGCACTTAGAACCAAGAAACAAAGTGCGAAGATAAAGCCCTTGAAGTCACATCGGCCTTATAGAACGTGTGTCAAATATCAGGTTGCTTTGTTACTGTGAGTGAAACACGATAAACACAACACTGAGGAACAAAATTTGGCCAAACCACCTCCAATTCAATGTTTGCTTCATGGGTAAATCCTTTCAAAACTGCTGGTGGCAGTGGAACGAAAATGCCTAAAACATTTCTGTCAGAAACAACACTGTGCAGTGGCCGTCTTAGCACTATCATCATCCTTCGTGAATAGGGAAACATGAGGGAAAGTGTTCACGGAAGCCTGACGAGAGTGCCACATAGTGGTCTCTGAGACACCACACAATCCAGGGAAATATCAACGAACATCATCTCACTTAAATAAGGGAGTCTAAATGAAAACGTTCAAGAATTTCGAGGACTCAGCGCCCTTCTTATTGGTATTAAAGAAGAGCGTCCAGGATAACACCTCCAGCTAACATCCGCATTTCCTTGGGACCCAGATTCCCCATTGGGTAAATGTGCCTTGGAAGCATCCAGCACTTAGAACCAAGAAACAAAGTGCGAAGATAAAGCCCTTGAAGTCACATTGGCCTATAGAACGTGGAAATAAAAATCAAGGTGCTTTGTTTCTGTGAGTGAAACACGATGAACACAGCACTGAGAAACAAAATTTGGCCAAACCAGCCTCCAATGCAATGTTTGCTTCATGGGTAAATCCCATTAAAACTGCTGGTGGCAATGGAACGAAAATGCCTAAACCATTTCTGTCAGAAACAACACTGTGCAGTGGCCGTCTTAGCACTATCATCATCCTTCGTGAATAGGGAAACATGAGGGAAAGTGTTCACGGAAGCCTGACGAGAGTGCCACATAGTGGTCTCTGAGACACCACACAATCCAGGGAAATATCAACGAACATCATCTCACTTAAATAAGGGAGTCTAAATGAAAACGTTCAAGAATTTCGAGGACTCAGCGCCCTTCTTATTGGTATTAAAGAAGAGCGTCCAGGATAACACCTCCAGCTAACATCCGCATTTCCTTGGGACCCAGATTCCCCATTGGGTAAATGTGCCTTGGAAGCATCCAGCACTTAGAACCAAGAAACAAAGTGCGAAGATAAAGCCCTTGAATTCACATCAGCATGATAGAACGTGGAAATAAAAATCAAGGTGCTTTGTTTCTGTGAGTGAAACACGAAGAACACAGCACTGGGAAACAAAATTTGGCCAAACCAGCCTCCAATGCAATGTTTGGTTCATGGGTAAATCCTATCAAAACTGCTTGTGGCAATGGAACGAANGTGGCAAAGGAAAGAAAATGCCTAAAACATTTCTGTCAGAATCAACACAGTGCAGTGGCTCTCTTAGCACTATCATCATCCTTTGTGAATAGGGAAACATGAGGGAAAGTGTTTTCGGAAGCCTGACGAGAGTGCCACATAGTGGTCTCTGAGACACCACTCAATCCTGGGAAATATCAACGAACATCATCTCACTTACATAAGGGAGTATAAATGAAAAAGTTCAAGAATTTCGAGGACTCAGCGCCCTTCTTATTGGTATTAAAGAAGAGCGTCCAGGATAACACCTCCAGCTAACATCCGCATTTTCAATTGGGACCCAGATTCCCCTTTTTGTGAATGTGACTTGGAAATATCCAGCACTTAGAATGAAGAAACAAAGTGTGAAGAAAAATCCCATGAAGTCATGTCGGCCTTATAGAACGTGAAACAAAAATCAAGGTGCTTTGTTACCGTGACTGAAACACGATGAACACAGCACTGAGAAACAAAATTTGGCCAAACCAGCCTCCAAAGCAATCTTTGCTTCATGGGTAAATCCTATCAAAACTGCTGGTGACAATGGAACGAAAATGCCTAAAACATTTCTGTCAGAAACAACACTGTGCAGTGGCCAATCATCATCCTTCGTGAATAGGGAAACATGAGGGAAAGTGTTCACGGAAGCCTGACGAGAGTGCCACATAGTGGTCTCTGAGACACCACACAATCCAGGGAAATATCAACGAACATCATCTCACTTAAATAGGGGAGTATATATTAAAAAGTTCAAGCATTTCGAGGACTCAGTGCACTTCTAATTGGTATTAAAGAAGAGTGTACAGGAAAACACCTCCAGTTAACATCCGCTTTTTCAATTGGGACCCAGATTCCCCATTGGGTGAATGTGCCTTGGAAGCATCCAGCACTTAGAACCAAGAAACAAAGTGCGAAGATAAAGCCCTTGAAGTCACATTGGCCTTATAGAACGTGGAACAAAAATCAAGGTGCTTTGTTACCGTGAGTGAAACACGATCAGCACAGCACTGAGAAACAAAATTTGGCCAAACCAGCCTCCAATGCAATGTTTGCTTCATGGGTAAATCCCATCAAAACTGCTGGTGGCAATGGAACGAAAATGCCTAAACCATTTCTGTCAGAAACAACACTGTGCAGTGGCCGTCTTAGCACTATCATCATCCTTCGTGAATAGGGAAACATGAGGGAAAGTGTTCACGGAAGCCTGACGAGAGTGCCACATAGTGGTCTCTGAGACACCACACAATCCAGGGAAATATCAACGAACATCATCTCACTTAAATAAGGGAGTCTAAATGAAAACGTTCAAGAATTTCGAGGACTCAGCGCCCTTCTTATTGGTATTAAAGAAGAGCGTCCAGGATAACACCTCCAGCTAACATCCGCATTTCCTTGGGACCCAGATTCCCCATTGGGTAAATGTGCCTTGGAAGCATCCAGCACTTAGAACCAAGAAACAAAGTGCGAAGATAAAGCCCTTGAAGTCACATTGGCCTTATAGAACGTGGAACAAAAATCAAGGTGCTTTGTTTCCGTGAGTGAAACACGATGAACACAGCACAGAGAAACAGAATTTGGCCAAACCAGCCTCCAATGCAATGTTGCCTTCATCGGTAAATCCTATCAAAACTGCTGGTGGCAATGGAACAAAAATGCCTATAACATTTCTGTCAGAAACAACACTGTGCATTGGCCGTCTTAGCACTATCATCATCCTTCATGAATAGGGAAACATGAGGGAAAGTGTTCACGGAAGCCTGACGAGAGTGCCACATAGTGGTCTCTGAGACACCACACAATCCAGGGAAATATCAACGAACATCATCTCACTTAAATAAGGGAGTCTAAATGAAAACGTTCAAGAATTTCGAGGACTCAGCGCCCTTCTAATTGGTATTAAAGAAGAGCCTCCAGGAAAACACCTCCAGCTAACATCCGCATTTTCAACTGGGACCCAGATTCCAAATTGGGTGAATGTGCCTTGGAAGTATCCAGCATTTAGAACCAAGAAACAAAGTGCGAAGATAAAGCCCTTGAAGTCACATTGGCCTTATAGAACGTGGAACAAAAATCAAGGTGCTTTGTTACCGTGAGTGAAACACGATCAGCACAGCACGGAGAAACAAAATTTGGCCAAACCAGCCTCCAATGCAATGTTTGCTTCATGGGTAAATCCCATTAAAACTGCTGGTGGCAATGGAACGAAAATGCCTAAACCATTTCTGTCAGAAACAACACTGTGCAGTGGCCGTCTTAGCACTATCATCATCCTTCGTGAATAGGGAAACATGAGGGAAAGTGTTCACGGAAGCCTGACGAGAGTGCCACATAGTGGTCTCTGAGACACCACACAATCCAGGGAAATATCAACGAACATCATCTCACTTAAATAAGGGAGTCTAAATGAAAACGTTCAAGAATTTCGAGGACTCAGCGCCCTTCTTATTGGTATTAAAGAAGAGCGTCCAGGATAACACCTCCAGCTAACATCCGCATTTCCTTGGGACCCAGATTCCCCATNCATCGGCCTTATAGAACGTGTGTCAAAAATCAGGTTGCTTTGTTACTGTGAGTGAAACACGATGAACACAGCACTGAGAAACAAAATTTGGCCAAACCAGCCTCCAATGCAATGTTTGCTTCATGGGTAAATCCCATTAAAACTGCTGGTGGCAATGGAACGAAAATGCCTAAACCATTTCTGTCAGAAACAACACTGTGCAGTGGCCGTCTTAGCACTATCATCATCCTTCGTGAATAGGGAAACATGAGGGAAAGTGTTCACGGAAGCCTGACGAGAGTGCCACATAGTGGTCTCTGAGACACCACACAATCCAGGGAAATATCAACGAACATCATCTCACTCAAATAAGTGAGTATAGATGAAAAAGTTCAAGAATTTCGAGGAATCAACGCCCTTCATATTGGTATTAAAAGGGCGTCCAGGAAAACACCTCAACGTAATATCTGCGTTTTCAATTGGGACCCAGATTCCAAATTGGGTGAATGTGACTAGGAAGTATCCAGCCCTTAGAATCAAGAAACAAAGTGCGAAGATAAAGCCTTTGAAGTCTCATGGGCCTTAGAGAATGTGGGTCAAAAATCAGGTTGCTTTGTTACTGTGAGTGAAACACGATGAACACAGCACTGAGAAACAAAATTTGGCCAAACCAGCCTCCAATGCAATGTTTGCTTCATGGGTAAATCCCATTAAAACTGCTGGTGGCAATGGAACGAAAATGCCTAAACCATTTCTGTCAGAAACAACACTGTGCAGTGGCCGTCTTAGCACTATCATCATCCTTCGTGAATAGGGAAACATGAGGGAAAGTGTTCACGGAAGCCTGACGAGAGTGCCACATAGTGGTCTCTGAGACACCACACAATCCAGGGAAATATCAACGAACATCATCTCACTTAAATAAGGGAGTCTAAATGAAAACGTTCAAGAATTTCGAGGACTCAGCGCCCTTCTTATTGGTATTAAAGAAGAGCGTCCAGGATAACACCTCCAGCTAACATCCGCATTTCCTTGGGACCCAGATTCCCCATTGGGTAAATGTGCCTTGGAAGCATCCAGCACTTAGAACCAAGAAACAAAGTGCGAAGATAAAGCCCTTGAAGTCACATCGGCCTTATAGAACGTGGAACAAAAATCAAGGTGCTTTGTTACCGTGAGTGAAACACGATCAGCACAGCACGGAGAAACAAAATTTGGCCAAACCAGCCTCCAATGCAATGTTTGCTTCATGGGTAAATCCCATTAAAACTGCTGGTGGCAATGGAACGAAAATGCCTAACACATTTCTGTCAGAAGCAACACTGTGCAGTCGCCGTCTTAGCTCTATCATCATCCTTCGTGAATAGGGAAACATGAGGGAAAGTGTTCACAAAAGCCTGTCGAGGTGCCACATAGTGGTCTCTGAGACACCACAGAATCCAGGGAAATATCAACGACATCATCTCACTTGTATAAGTGAAAAAGTATAAGTGAAGTATAAGTATAAAAAAAGTATAAGTATAAGTGAAAAAGTTCAAGAATTTCGAGTACTCAGCGCCATTCTTACTGGTATTAAAGAAGAGCGTCCAGGAAAACACCTCCAGCTAACATCCGCGTTTTCAACTGGGACCCAGATTCCCCATTCTGTGAATGAGCCTTGGAAGCATCCACCACTTAGAACCACGAAACAAAGTGCGAAGATAAAGCCCTTGAAGTCACATCAGCCTTATAGAACGTGGAATAGAAATCAAGGTGCTTTGTTTCCGTCAGTGAAACAGGATGAACACAGCACAGAGATACAAAATTTGCCTAAACCAGCCTCCAATGCAATGTTTGGTTCATGGGTAAATATTATCGAAACTGCTGGTGACAATGGAACGAAAATGCCTAAAATATTTCTGTCAGAAACAACAATGTGCACTGGCCGTCTCAGCACTATCATCATCCTTCATGAATGGGAAACATGAGGGAAAGTGGTCACGGAAGCCTGACGAGAGTGCCCCATTAGTGGTCTCTGAGACACCACACAATCCAGGGAAATATCAACGAACATCATCTCACTTAAATAAGGGAGTCTAAATGAAAACGTTCAAGAANAATGAAAAGGTTCAGGATTATCGAGACTCAGCGCGCTTCTCATTGGTAATAAAGCAGAGCGTTCAGGAAAACACCTCCAGCGAACAGAAGCCTTTTCACTGGGGACCTAGATTCCACATTGGGTGTAGGGGCCTGAGGAGTATCCAGCCCCTAGAACCAAAAAACAAAGTGTGAGGGGAAAGCACTTGAAGTCACGACGGCCTTATGGAAGGTGGAACAGGAATCAAGGTGCTTTGGTACCGTGAGTGAAACACGACGAACACAGCACTGAGAAACACAATTCGGCCAAAACCCGCTTCCAACGAAATGCTTGCTCCCTGGGGAAATCCTGTCAAAACTGCTGGCGGCAATGGAACGAAAAGGCCCAAAACACGTCCGTCAGAAACAACACCGTACAGGGACCGTCTTAGCACTATCATCACCCTTCGTGAATAGGGAAACATGAGGGAAAGTGGTCGCGGAAGCCTGACGAGAGTGCCCCATAGTGGTCTCTGAGACACCACACAGTCCAGGGAAATATCAACGATCATCATCTCTCGTGAGTAAGGGAGCATGAATGAAAAGGTTCAGGATTTTCGAGCACTCAGCGCCCTTCTCATTGGTAATAATGCAGAGCGTCCAGGAAAACACCTCCAGCGAACAGCAGCCTTTTCACTGGGGACCCAGATTCCACATTGGGTGTAGGGGCCTGGGCTTCGAGGATCCAGTCCTTAGGACCAAGAAAAAAAGTGTGAGGGGAAAGCCCTTGAAGTCACGACGGCCTTATGGTGGAACAGGAATCAAGGTGCTTTGGTACCGTGAGTGAAACACGACGAACACAGCACTGAGAAAGACAATTCGGCCAAAACCCGCTTCCAACGAAATGCTTGCTCCCTGGGGAAATCCTGTCAAAACTGCTGGCGCCAATGGAACGAAAAGGCCCAAAACACGTCCGTCAGAAACAACACCGTAGAGGGCCCGTCTTAGCATTATCATCACCGTTCGTGAATAGGGAAACATGAGGGAAAGTTGTCATGGAAGCCTGACGAGAGTGCCCCATAGCGGTCTCTGAGACCCCACACAGTCCAGGGAAATATCAACGATCA
>NW_023206760.1:0-523 GCF_002007445.2 Ailuropoda melanoleuca
TAATTTGTTCCTGTGTTTTGTTTTGTTTAGTTGTTGTTTTCTTTCCCTATGAAAAACGTTTGATTTTTACATTGGCTAAAATAAATAACTGTGATGTAGGTTTCACAAAGTTGATAGCTGATTTGATGTATTTGTGACTAATCTACCGTGTTTCTAAGAATTGTAACCTACCTCTCTAAGGTAAATGTGGAAGGCAGATATCTCCGGTTATCTTTCCTGACCCTAAGCTTGGGCTTTCTATCAAACTGTATTAACACATATACTCATACTGGAAAAAACTGCTGGGTAAGAAATGCAGGATTTATATATGTGTATATATATATTTTTTTCATGATCCTTTTTAGCCTGGATTTAACCAATTCCCCAAACTATACATTCCTGGAGAAAAAAAGGATGAATTAAGTCATGTTCCTTGTCACAGAGAACAGAATCTGTAGGATTCTTTACCATGAGATGTGTAATAACCTTACTATAAATAATCCTTTAAAAGATATGTATGACTAGCCGAACTGTGGGAAGTTCC
>NW_023206761.1:0-523 GCF_002007445.2 Ailuropoda melanoleuca
TTTTTTTTACTATTTTTATTTTTATTGAAATACATAATTGGCATATAATATTGTGTATGTTTTAAGTGTACAACATATTGATTTTAGAAATTCATATATATTGCAATACGATTACTACCAATGCATTAGCTAACTTATATCATGTCACATAATTATAATTTCTTCTTTGTAATGAGAACAATTATGATCTAATCTGTTAGGAACTTCAACGCTATGTTTCGCTCACCTCTCTTCTTACTTGCATGAACTTCTTAGTTCTCATGAAAAGTCTGCTGATTATTATCCTTGTTCCTCTTATAGGTGTTTTGTCCCAATCTAAACCTATCAATAACCAATGTTGTGGTTGGACTGGCCCTTGTGGTTTTTATTAAGATTGTGATACCAAGGTGACTGGATGGCTCGGTTGGTTAAGTGTCTGCCTTCAGCTCAGGTCATGATCTCAAGCCTACTTCTCCCTTTCCCTCTACCACTCCCCCTGCTTGTATTCTCTCACTCTCTCTCTCTGTCAAATAAATAAAATCTT
>NW_023206762.1:0-523 GCF_002007445.2 Ailuropoda melanoleuca
TTTTTTTTTTCTATCGCTGCCTTTAAAAACTTGTCTGCAGTAAAAATCTTTTGAAAGAGAAATCAGAGTTGGGAGATTTTCTTCATGTATGCTAATATCTTTCTTTTTTTTCTCTTTTGGTTCTTTGCAAATGAGTCTAATCCAGGTAACTTCTCCCAAAGAATAGCTTAAACAACCATAAAATGATGGAAACATCTGCAATGCAACTAGTGAATAGTCATTAAGAATTGGGCTTTAGAGAAAGAAAACAGATGAACATACAGGGAGAAAAAAAAGAGAGAGAGAGACAAACCATAAAACAGATTCTTAACTATAGAGGACAAATGGAGGGTTGCTGGAGGGGAAGTGGGCAGGGGGGATGGGTTAAATGGGTGATGGGTATTAAGGAGGGCACTTGTGATGGGCACCAGATGATGTATGCAAGTGATGAATCACTAAATTCTACACCTGAAACTAATATTACACTTCATGTTAACTAACTGGAATTTAAATAGAAACTTGAAGCTACAACAACAACAAAAGA
>NW_023206763.1:0-523 GCF_002007445.2 Ailuropoda melanoleuca
TGAGCTGCCCTATGGAGAGGCCCATGTGGAGAAGAACTGAGGTCTCTACCAACAGCCAGTAAGGATCTGAGGTCTGCCAACAGCCATGTGAGTGAGCTTGGAAACAGATCTGCCCCCAGTTGTCACCTTGAGCACAGACATGCAGGAGGCCCTCTGCCAACATCTTGATTACAAACTTCTAAGAAATCCTAAGCAAAGGTATCCAGTAAACTGCCTCAGGATTACTGACCACAGAAACTGGCTAATAAAACATGCTTGTTTGAATTGGGAATAATTTGGTACACAGCAAAAGCTAATGAAGATTTTTTTTGGATCTAACACCAAGAACAAAGGAACAGAAGCAAAAATAAACAAGTGGAACTACATCAAATTAAAAGCCTCTGCACAGAAAAGAACATCATCAACAAAATGAAAAGGCAACTTATCAAATGCAAGAAAATATTTGTGAATCATATATCTGATTAGGGGTTCATACCCAAAGTACATAAGAATTCACAAAACCCGGTAGCAAAAAAGCCAAACA